>NC_089766.1:6011007-6026007 GCF_040412425.1 Macrobrachium rosenbergii
GATGGGACTCTAATCCTGTTTGATCTCACTTATGATCTGGCCTCCCAGAATAAGGGGGCGCGTTATATAGGAAAGTGGTGCAGTAGGCACGCGTGTTATTATTGCTAATGAGGGTATTTAATGTAGTCTCGTCTAAATTCTCATTCTCTCTCTCTCTCTCTCTCTCTCTCTCTCTCTCTCTCTCTCTCTCTCTCTCTCTCTCTCTCTCTCATTATATATATATATATATATATATATATATATATATATATATATATATATATATATATAATATATATATATATATATATATATATATATACATATATATACATATCAGCATACACCTTTTCCATTCAAGATTAAGGGGGTGGCGCCACAAGAAGTTAGGATGAGGTCGCAAGCCTCACGCCTTTATCTTAAACCCAATTCGCGACTACCACAATCGAGTACCTAACAGGTACTTGTATCACTTCTATCATCTATCATTTATATCACAAGGGCCGATGGGATGCTGGAAATGCCCCTTAGTAACGCCTGCAGTGCGTTGATGAGGCGCACTGACGGCAAGGACATCCTAATGGGGTCATAAAGACAAAAGAACAAAGAGACTGACCGACAGACAAAACACTGATGCACAAAAAACCTTAAAAACACGAAACAGTTTTCAGCCCGACTGTTACTGAAAGTGAACGCACCCCACGCCTGAAACTTTGGAATCGTACCCTTATCAAAAATAATAAAAAGTACAAACTTCCTCTCGCAACAGTTTACTGCCTGCTTTCGTGCTATCAAATGAACGCATCCGCGCGTGTAATAAGTTAGGCAATCGAGCCTCGAGGAGATAAATCAGCGCCGCCAAGCGACTCCGGAAGAGATATGGAACGTTAAGCACCATCATTACGTCTCGAGACGGCGAATGAACGCAGCCTGCCACACGCCGCTAGGAGTGATGAAGAAGAACAATTAAGTGCGTTTACTGCAATGCAGATAGGCGCGTGAACGCGGCTCTCCTACGCAGCGAGAAATGAAGAAGAAGAAGGTTATAGGTGACGATGTAAACAAACCGCCGAGATACGACGCAAACTCTTACAAAGAGAAGAATTAAGAGAAGATATTTAGTAAAGTACGAATGTCCTCAATTGACGAATGGGCCAAGAGACGAAAATAAGTCGGATGTAAACAAATGAACGGAGGTAAAACGGACACCGAACGAAAGGGAGAAACGAAAATAAATACGACAGACTGATGAAAGACAAAGGCATAAATTGCTGTAAGAGACAGTCGCCTGAAAGTAAATTCACGTTTAAAAAATGAAAAATGAAAGATGGCGGTCATATTTCTGAAGGGTTTATTAAACGGGGAGAAAAATAGTTGTACAGAGAGAGAGAGAGAGAGAGAGAGAGAGAGAGAGAGAGAGAGAGAGAGAGAGAGAGAGAGAGAGAGAGAGATATATACAATTCAATCTACATATATATATATATATATATATATATATATATATATATATATATATATATATATATATATATATATAAAACTTAATGACATAATTAGTGGATCCTGTATCCAGTAGTCAGCCAACTGCAGTGGGTTGCAGACCTTGGCTACAAACGGACATATAGGACTAGAACCTCATCTGGAAATACAACTTGAGAATATATATATATATATATATATAGAGAGAGAGAGAGAGAGAGAGAGAGAGAGAGAGAGAGAGAGAGAGAGAGAGAGAGAGAGAGAGAGAGAGAGAGTCGGATAAGAAATTAAACCAAAAGGAATTCTGACCCAAACCCATCACGAATTAATCGTTAATCCGGAAACAGAATAAAAAATAGACAAGTCGGCATAATTCCGCCAACACCACAGCTGTCACTTCGGGCTATAAGTCTCTAAACTTTTTTAAAAATTCCAACGTGTCTCCATAAAGTTGGTCTGGTGAGAAATCAAAACCCTCCTAAGGGGGGACAGTTACTTGACAAATAAGTGACTTATGGGGCCAATAGATTCATTAATTAATTATTTCGTGGGACGAATTTGTCGCTTGGCGAATGATGATCTATATCAGGGAACTCGAGGCTTCTGGGATAATACTACAACTCTGCTTGCGCGCAGGTGTAATTCCTTTTTTTCGCCCCAGGTAATTGGCAGAGATTTGTAATTTACCTGTAGTTCTTTCGAGGTCATTGTCCTCCAGAAAATATTTTTCCTTTTCCGGTAATTAACTGATTTTGTTATTTACCTGTGGCTGATTGGGGTCATTGTCCTTAATAAACTATTTTCCTTTTTCCGGTAATTAAATGATTTTGTTACTTACCTGTGGCTGATTGGGGGTCATTCTCCTTCAGAAAATATTTTTCGTTTTTCCGGTAATTAACTAATTTTGTTATTTACCTGTAGTTCCTTAGAGGTCATTGTCCTTCAGAAAATATTTTTCCTTTTTCCGGTAATTAACTGATTTTGTTATTTACCTGTGACTGATTGGGGGCCATTGTCCTTAAGATACTATTTTCCTTTTTCCGGTAATTAACTGATTTTGTTACTTACCTGTGGCTGATTGGGGGCCACTGTCCTTCAGAAAATATTTTTCCTTTTCCGGTAATTAACCGATTTTGTTATTTACCTGTAGTTCAATCGAGGTCATATTCTTTCAGAAAATATTTTTCCTTTTTCCAGTAATTAACAGAATTTGTTATTTACCTGTTGCTGAGTGAGGGTCATCGTCCTCCAGAAAATATTTTTCCTTTTCCGGTAATTAACTGATTTTGTTACTTACCTGTAGTTCCTCCGAGGTCATTGTCTTTCAAAAGATATTTTCATTTTTATGAAAGTTTTGCTTTGTTTTTCATAATTCTGCTTTCACTCTACAAAGCGAAAAATGAACGTTTCTACGTCATGGCTACAGTAAATCCCAGGTGGTATGCTAATAAATTATAATTATAAAATAAAGATTTTTTAATACATTTTACCGGCAAAATCGCGAGGAAACGGTTTTCCTTATCAAATAAAAAAGAATTTATTAATTCATTCTCTTCGCAATATCACAGGGGAAAATAGTTCTCTAATATGAAGAATTCTTCACTAACTCATATAACAACATTATGGGATAAAATTGAGAATTTTTGAATACATTTATTCGAAAAATCGTGAGGGAACGGTTTTCTTTATTTAAAAAAAAAAAAAAAAAATCTACCAATTCATTCTGTTCGCAATATCGTGAGAAAATACATTTTTTAATATAAAGAATTCTTTATTAACTCATATAACTGCCCAATTTCAATCTGTAATTTTTTGTACCATTTATGAATCTTAACTACGCAACTTGTACAGCATTCCAAAATGAACATAATCTCTGCTATTTCATTAATTTCTAATCCTAATCATAATAAAATTAATAGTACTGAGGCCTTGGATAACCTCTACAAAGTTATAGAATATTACTGATATCTTGTATGCAAGCTATAACGTTTCACTCTCATAGAGAAATCTTGCATATCCTTATAAGGATATCTTACATATTTATTATTATGCTGATATATTAAACATCTCAGGTCATGTACTTGGGAGATGAATTTCAAGTCTGTTACAAATGTTCTTTGTTTAATACGAATATAATTAATATTCATATGATATCAATCTGATACCGTAATGATCAGTACCACGAATTCCTGTTCCATTATGACAAATATTCATCCTTTTTCAAGGATTACTGTAGCGTGTACTGAAAGAATTGGCAAATATCAAATTTATTGCCAACTGACTTTAGTGGAGAGAGAGAGAGAGAGAGAGAGAGAGAGAGAGAGAGAGAGAGAGAGAGAGAGAGAGAGAGAGAGAGAGAATATCCAGCAATGCAAGCATTCCCAGTTTTAAAAAGAATATCTTGAAAGAAAGAGAGAGAGAGAGAGAGAGAGAGAGAGAGAGAGAGAGAGAGAGAGAGAGAGAGAGAGAAGAAATATCCAGCAATGCAAGCATTCCCAGTTTTAAAAAGAATATCTTGAAAGAAAGAGAGAGAGAGAGAGAGAGAGAGAGAGAGAGAGAGAGAAAAGAATATCTTGAGAGAGAGAGAGAGAGAGAGAGAGAGAGAGAGAAAATATCCAGCAATGCAAGCATTCCCAGTTTTAAAAAGAATATCTTGAGAGAGAGAGAGAGAGAGAGAGAGAGAGAGAGAGAGAGAGAGAGAGAGAGAGAGAGAGAGAGAGAGAATATCCAGCAATGCAAGCTATCCCAGTTTTAAAAAGAATATCTTGAGAGAGAGAGAGAGAGAGAGAGAGAGAGAGAGAGAGAGAGAGCTCAGACCACCGCTTTTTATTTACACTTTCCACTGCATCTGTTCCGGGCAAACGAGAACTAGACAACGCATCATTGGAGCGCCGACTCGCATCACGGCCATTCTTATTCCCACATTCAGGCGTCGTTTCCGCAATGCCCCTACTGCCTTTCCCCCATCCCAAAACTCCCCCCTCCCCTTCCCCCACACCCATCCCACTAAAGACATTCCTTTTGTTGCCAAAATAACGTCGCTATTCCCCCTCCCGTCTTCTCAACCCCTAAAATCTCTTCTTCTCCACCATCTTCTTTCTAGGTTGACTCTCGCCATTTTTATTCCCCCTTATCCGTTTCCTAGCCGTTGGGTTCCCCGGAAAAGAGAGAGAGAGAGAGAGAGAGAGAGAGAGAGAGAGAGAGAGAGAGAGAGAGAGAGAGAGATGCACTCTTTTGTGCGGAAAGAGATGGAGAGCGTTTGAGGAGGTCTTCAGGGAGCCATCCTCCCGTCGTCTTTCTCAACATCATCATCATCTTTTTCCTTTTTCTTTTTTGACATCAGATGACAATGGGTAAACGGGAATATCATCCTCTCTCTCTCTCTCTCTCTCTCTCTCTCTCTCTCTCTCTCTCTCTCTCTCTCTCTCCCCTTCCTCTTTCTTCTTCTCTATCCCTACTTCCTCGAATTTTTCGCTCACATAAACGTTCCGTTCACAAACGTTTCACTCACAGATACGTTCTCCTTACAAACGTTTCGCTCACAAACGCTTCACTCACAAGCGTTCCGATCACAAACTTTTCACTCATGAACGTTTCACTCACAAATGCTTCACTCACAAAAACATTTCACTCACAAAAACGTTTCGCTCACAAACGTTCCACTCATAGAAACATTTCGCTCACAAACGTTGCACTCACAGAAACGTTTCGCTCACACAAATGTTCTGCTCACAAACGTTGCACTCACAGAAACGTTGCACTCACAAACGTTCCGCTCGGACGCCTCAAAAACGTTCAGAGCATCCGCAGCCCTCAGCAGCATCCCAGACGATCTCCCCCCCCGCCCCAACCTTCAGTGCGTTTTCCGGTCACGCGAGGGCGTGAGTCTCTCTCTCTCTCTCTCTCTCTCTCTCTCTCTCTCTCTCTCTCTCTCTCTATCTAAGGACTGCTTTGGACCGTCCTGGATGGAAAGCAATGAGCGGATATTTGTTTTTTGAAAGGTTTTTCTTTTTATTTTCTTATTTTTTACCCAGTCGAGTTTTTTTTTTTTTTTATTTTTTTTTTAGTCGAATATGAAGTCACGGTTCGGAATTATATAGTCCGAAGAGAGTTCAATCCAAGGACAGTGGGAGGATATTATTTTACTTTTCAAGGGAATTTTGGGCATTTGTGGGTTTTTACGTAAATTATACTCAAGGGTTTTAAGTTGAATATTTTCAAGGGTTTTACATAAAATATTCTCAAATGTTTATGAATAAGGGTATTACGTCAAGTACATTCATGGGTTTTTACGTAGAATACATTCAAGGGTTTTTTACTTAGTAAAATACATGCATGGGTTTTTACGTCAAATACATTTAATGATTTTACGTAAAATAGGAAGACGCGATTCAAAAGGATTTAATTCAAGGAGGATTAAATCTACGGATGAATTATTCATTTAAAAATTTTTAAGTCAATTTTGAAGTCACTGTCCCAAATCACATAATCCAAAGGGGGTAGAATCCCATCACAGAGAACAAATATTCACTTTTCAAAAGTGGCCTATCCTATATCGTTGCCAAAGGCACGATTATGGCTAAATTTAACCTTAAATAAAATAAAAACTACTGAGGGTAGAGGGCTGCAGTCTGGTATGTTTGATGGTTGGAGGGTGGATGACCAACATACCAATGTGCAGCCCTCTAGCCTCAGTAGTTTAAAAGATCTGAGGGCCGACACAAAAAAGTGCGGACTGAAAAAAGCGCGGATAGAAAAAAATGCGGACAGAAAAAAGTGCCGACAGAATAAAGTACGGACGGACGGACAAAGCTGGGACAATAGTTTTCTTTTACAGAAAACTGAAAACAAATAAAGTTAAACACTTACTTAATAATGAACAGAAACAAATAACAAACAAAAATATAAACGCCTACTTGACAGCGAAGTAATAAAGTCAAAACTGTGCCCCGCGTAGGCCTAGGACCAGGCGGAGGCATATGAAGTGTCAAAAGACCTTTAGGTGCCTTCCCTAGCGAACTGTATAGGAACCAGTGCCACGTATGGCACTATTCAATGGTACAACTACAAGTTTCATAATAACCCTGTATGTCAGCAAATCGCAGTTTTTATCGTTCTGTGCCGGATAGTGATATCTGATCTTTCTCTCTCTCTCTCTCTCTCTCTCTCTCTCTCTCTCTCTCTCTCTCTCTCTCTCTCTCTCTAAATTTAACAATGTTGGCATCACAAGGTATGATTATATAAGCAAACGAAAAAAAATTGACATTGGTTATATCAATGAACTATACAGTCAGCTCGTCGTTTGATGATTAATATTTCAGAAATTACGCTTAATATTTATTAAAAGTTTAAATCTAAATTTAACAATGTTGGCATAACAAAGTGTGATTATATAAGCAAACGAAAAAAAATTGAATTGCTTATATTAATGAACTGTACAATAAGCTCTTAATGTGTTGATTTATATCTTAGAAATTACGCTTAATAATTATCCAAAGTTTAATTAAAAATAATTACGTATATTCTCTCTTCTCATATAAATAAATAAATAAATAAATAAATAAATAAATAAATAAATAAATAATATATATATATATATTTATATATACATATATACAGTATAAGTATATATACATATATATATGCGTATATGTATGTATGTATATATATGTATATAAGTATACATATGTAATATACCTATACATACATATATACAATCGATAATAATCAAAGACATTTCATTTCAAAAAATCCCACGCCAGAGACCCAAGACTGGAAAGACCTCGAAATATTAAATGATTAAGAAATATTATTTTTATGGATCCTGGAAATTCCATAAAACCAGAGAAAGGAAATTTGCTTACATAACTTTTCTATGACTATTTTTTCTATTTTTTAGTTGGGGGAGGGGGAAGGGGGAGGGGGAAGGGGGTGGGGAGGGTGGTCGTGTTGAAACGAGGAAGTGAAAATCCGGGCGATCCATAATACATCCGGAAAAATCCATAATGTCATCGGGATAATATTTGCTGACCTCAGACACGAGACGATATGGTTCCCGGCAATTTTCTGCTTGGCCTAAAAAGGAATTCTTTATTTCCTCTTTTTTTTTATACGTAAGAATTTTGAATTGAACTTTTTTTTATTAATTTTCATATTTTCGGGCTGTTGATTTTTCGATAAACATGAATGATTAGTTTTCTTTGTTAGAATTCCATGCCCATTGACTATTTACAAAAAAATATGTAATTGTATATAGGGTGCATTTATATGTGTATATGTATGTATATATATATATATATATATATATATATATATATATATATATATATATATATATATATATATATATATATATATATATATATATATAAATATATATATATATATATTTATATTATATATATATAAATGTATATATATATATATATATATATATATATATATATATATATATATATATATATTATATATATATATATATATATACATAGATATATTATATATACAAAGTATCTCTATATGTGCTTGTGTATATGTGTGTTGTGTGTTTGTGTCAAAAGAGAAGACAGTCAAAAAGGACTGTCTACATCGACGTATTTGACAAAAAAGGACTTTCGAAAGAAAGAACAAGAAGGAATTGTCACCAAGGGCTCCACAACCAAGAAAGATCCTTTACCAATCCTAAACTTCGGCCAAACTAAAAGACTTCTCGGGCAACTCACAGGAATCACTGACCCTGAGATTTTGTGACGCCAGATAATTCTCCAAGTCATCACTCATGTCAGAAGTGAAGTGACGTTTCATTAGGGTCATAAAATACGTTTATCACATGTGGCGACGCATCTCATCAGTGACTCATGATCTTCTGTCCCAATGTATATGTATACACATGTATATACATGCATACTTATATATATATATATATATATGTATATATATATATATACAGACATATATATAAGTGTGCATGTATGTGTATATATACATATATCTATTTATACATATATATAAATAACAATATACATACATATATATATATATACATATGCACACATATATATAAATAAATTTATATATATATATATATATATATATATATATATATATATATATATATATATATATATATATATGCATTACATTTACACACACAAAGTAAACACTGCATCATTCTATACAAATATAAAAGCTAATTTTGATTTTAAATCCTGTTTATATTTCTCTCCATTCACGCACTGTTGTGTTGAGTCATCCTATTATTATATCCTATTATTATATTACTACTATTCTCATTATATATTACTACTGAAATTCAAATGGCCTTCCCAGGACGTGTAATGGAGAGTCCATGCAGATTGGAACTTCTTTGCATAATTAACTGACAGAGCAAAATGGTTTGTTTTTATAGTCTTCATTATAATAGTGAAATACTTATATGTTCATTATCACATTGAAATGTTTATAATAAGTTCATTATCACATTGAAATACTCGGTCAAGAATGAAACTGAAGTTTGGTTTATATCTGGCTTCTAGTTTTGATGTTCATTCAAGATTTATATTCGACGTGAAAGTAAAGTTTATTCTTCGATGGAGTTTATTCTGCATGAAAGTAAACTTTAAATTTATTACCTTGCTTTGACGAACATGGAAAGTTTATTCTACATGAAAGTAAAGTTATTCTTCGATGAAGTTTCTTCTACAGAAAGTAAACTTTATTCTACATAAAAATAAATTTTATTAGTTTATTCTTCAATGATTTTTATTCTACATGAAAGTCAACTTTAAATTTATTGCCTTGCTTTGACGAACATTGAAAGTTTATTCTACATGAAAATAAAGTTTATTCTTCAATGAAGTTTCTTCTACGGAAAGTAAACTTAATTCTACATGAAAATAAATTTTATTAGTTTATTTTTCAAAGAAAAAAGTAAATTTATCATTAGTTTATTATTCAAAGAAGTTTATTTAATTCATGAAAGTAAACTTAAAATTCAAAGTTTACCTACATAAGAATAAAGTTTACTTTTTACTCGACAGAAAGTCAACTTTATTCTTCTTGAAAATAAATTTTATCAGTTTATTTGTTCTCCAATGAAGTTTGTTCACGAAAATAAACTTGAAATTTATTCTTTTAAAGTTTATTCTACATGAAAACAAAGATTATTCTTCAATGGAGTTTATTCTACATGAAATTAAACTTTAAATTTACTGTCTTGCTTTGTACATGAAAAACTAAAAAGAAAAAATGGAAGATAAATATAAACAGGCTTAATCCGATCGCCTACTCTTTTCTTCCATCTTTTTCTTATCGTCTCTATTTACGCAAACATGAAAGCCAACTTCTCTAATCCTCTCTCCGCTAATTGCGAAAGAGAGCGCCAAGAAAAGATAAAAAAAAAGCAATAAAAAAATATACAAAAACGTAAAAAAGTGAATATTCTAGTTACTGGGTTAATCTGAGGTTTGATGATAAGTCTTGCGTGTTACCTGTAGGGAAAATCTTAAAAAATAAATAAGAATATAAATATATACATAAATAAATAAATATATACATAGATAAATAAATAAAAAAAGGGATACATACGATAAAAAGTCAAACCATTAATTTAGACAGTTCTGAAGACTAAAAGTATCTTTGCACTAATTGAGTATACTTTTTGAGGCTGGAAATTCGAAGATAAGTTTTACCAAATCACAATTGTGTGTGTATATGTATATATATATATATATATATATATATATATATATATATATATATATATATATATATATATATATATATATATATATATATATATATATATATATATATATATATATATATATATATATATATATATATATATTACATATATACACCTTATTTAAAAGCACGATTATGAAAAATAATCACCAACAATCCTAACGTAAAAATATTCAACAACATAAATACAACTTAAAAAAACGTTCAGGTTAATGACCAACGTCAACCAGAGGATAAAAAAAACTAAACGTTTTTTGACCGAGAACATTTGAAGCTCATTACAAGAGCCAAGGCAATAGATTAATGGACGTTGTCAGAGCGTCAGACAACAGGTACGTTTACTCAGAACCGGTATAAAAGAGAGGAAAATGAAAGATGAAAATAAGAGGGGAAAATAAACAGTGTCATGAAGAGATCAGGAACTGAACTTGGAAATCCACACAACCCTTTGGGGCCAAAATTTAAACAAACTACTTCTCTATTTGAAGCCAAAATTCAAACAAAATACTTCGCTATTTGAAGCCAAAATTCATACAAACTACTTCACTATTTGAAGCCAAATTTTAAACAAACTATTTCACTATTTGAAGCCAACATTCAAACAAACTACTTCGCTACTTTAAGCCAAAATTTATACAAACTACTGCACTATTTGAAGCCAAATTCAAACAGTTTCTAATACTGAAACAGTGGAATGGTAATTCACTCTCTACTTGTTATTGCCGAGCCGTATGTATCACACACAACAACAGACACAAAAATAATCTATCTGGCAACTGAAATGATTGCTGGAAATACTCATCTGCACACAAAATACAACCATACATGTATCATATATATCACCTTCGTAATACATAAATTTAATCTACTTATTTCTATGCTGCATCACAGGTACAATGTATATATAAAATAGATACAACCATGAGTTGTACATACACGCATATACAAATTACCTTCGTAAAATTTAAACAATAATATACACCTGTAAAACAAAGTAAAACATTAAAGCTTGGAATTCACTGGTCATGCAACAACGTGTTTCTCTCTCTCTCTCTCTCTCTCATCCTAACCAACGACTCAAAACACTAACCAACACACAGGAAATCCATGCTCGCTCTCTCTCTCTCTCTCTCTCTCTCTCTCTCTCTCTCTCTCTCTCTCTCTCTCTCTCTCTCTCTCATCCGACAAAAATCAAAACAAAAAACACAATCGAGCGTCCAATGACTCACAACACCAAATGAAACAAAGGAAATCCATGCTCTCTCTCTCTCTCTCTCTCTCTCTCTCTCTCTCTCTCTCTCTCTCTCTCTCTCTCTCTCTCTCTCAATTCCAAGACCTAGCTCAAGAAACCGCAAGCACGAACGTACGCACAAACACACACAACCACATACAAACACACAAACACACACACCTTGGCGGCGACTTAATGAAATTTACCTGTCAGGTGGCGGCTCGGTACACGAGGCATGGCTTGCTTTAATTAACTTTTATCGCCTTCATCAGCGAACCGAATTACAGCGCCATCAAATGATTTGGACTGTCGCTGCTGATCATGCGCGCGAGCGCGCACAAGCATACACACACACACACACACACAGGCAAGCAAACGCATTCCCGAGAGTCGAGTGGGAACATAAGGAGAATTTTTTATGTATAAATAGATATATACTGTATTTATATGTGTGTGTTTATGTATGTATTTGTATTTATATATGTATGCATGTATGTATGAGTGTATGTAAGCATGTATGCACACTTACATACGCACGTATACATCCCAAGCAATCCAAAACCACTTGCACAAGAACGCAAGAACGGAGACACACCCACCAACTCGACAGACGGACAGACAAACCGGCCAAGAAAAACTGTAAACCTTCCCCTTCCCTTCCCCACTCCCCCTCCTCCTCCTCCCACCCCATCCCCTCCTCCTCAAAAAAAAAAAAAGGAAACAAACCACGGCCAATTCTTAGCATCTTTGTCGATCCGCTTCTCATTATCGTTAGTGACTTGCGAGAAACCCGACGCTCAAACAGCTCGGTATTGTTTGCGCGCGCGCGGGAGCGTGAGCACGCCGAGGAGATTTAAGGTTCAGATTCGATCGGAACAATGGCTTGACATTCAGGTGGGAATCGATTTCTTTTTTCTTTTCTTTAAGTTGTTTTTAAGGATCGAAGTCGACTCGGCGATGCCCCGTTGGTTGAAGATGGACTTGGATTCAGTTAATAGATAAAATAAAGAAAAACTTTAATTTCAAGTTAAATTCAAAGGTAGAAAACAAAAAGTGAACTATCAATTAAAAGATTCAAACCAAATCTGACCAAGATGTTAAAATGTAAAATGAGGGGCGATTAAATTAAAACGCAAGCAATGGAAAAGACAAAAACGTGAAGAAAATATATTTCAACGGAGAGAGAGAGAGAGAGAGAGAGAGAGAGAGAGAGAGAGAGAGAGAGAGAGAGAGAGAGAGAGAGAGAGAGAGAGAGAGAGAGAGAGAGAGAGAGAGAGAGAGAGATCAAGCAGATTATACATATACATAAAAAGTTTTTTCATGTTGTACATTTTTCGTATTTTCTTCTAACCTCTCTCTCTCTCTCTCTCTCTCTCTCTCTCTCTCTCTCTCTCTCTCTCTCTCTCTCTCTCTCTCTCAGACGTACTTGTAGTTGCCCTAGCTGATTGGCATAATGAGGCAACATGCATCCCGCAACACCACCTCAAAGGCTCTGCATGATTTATTCCCAGTTGCCTCCGAAAACGTTCTGTCAAAAGGTCTTAATGAGGGAGAGACCCGCTACGCTTGTACCTGTCCCCTGGTTTTGGTTTTTTTTGGGGGGATGGGGGTTTTCCTGTCCCCTGGTTTTTGTTTTTTTTTGGGGGAGGATGGGGGTTTTCCTGTCCCCTGGTTTCTGGGTTTTTTCCGGGGGGCTTCACCGTCCCTTGGTTTTTTGGGTTTTTTCCTATCCCCTGGATTTTGTTTTTTTCTGTCCCATGATTTTTTTTATATCCCCTGGTTTTTGTTGGTTTTTTCTGTCCCCCTGGTTTTTGTTGTTTTTTTCTGTCCCCCTGGTTTTTTTCTGTCCCCTGGTTTTTGTTGTTTTTTCTGTCCCCTGGTTTTTTTTCTGTCCCCTGGTTTTTGTTGGTTTTTTCTGTTCCCCTGGTTTTTTGTCCCTGGTTTTTGTTTTTCCGGTCTCATGACGTTTTTTTGGTTTTTTCCTGTCCCCTGTTTTTTAGGGTTTTTTCTGTCCCCTGGTTTTGGGGTTTTTTGTTTTTTCCTGTCCTCTGGTTTTTGCTTTTTCTGTCCCATGGTTCTGTTTTTTTTTCTGTCCCCTGGTTTTGGGGGTTTTACGAGTCCGTGGTTTTGGGGGTTTTTTATTCATAAAGATACCATATATACATATGTATATAAATATACACAAGCATACACACACACATATATATATATATATATATATATATATATATATATATATATATATATATATATATATATATATATCCTGAAAATGATACTAAAGACAACAATCGTCCGTTACTGTAGTTTAATAGCCAGTATATATATATCGACCATTACACAGCCGTTATGATTTCTAAGCCAAGATTACCCCTGTCCGTCTCTTAAGCCAAGATTTAGGGAGATTCTACTGTTTCATCGAATGCGTGTCATAGGAACCCATTTTTCAGTTGTAGGAGCTGAGAGCATCCGATATTCTTTCTGTTTATTCTCTCTCTCTGTCTATTTCTCTCTCTCTCACTCTTTTATTCTCTCTCTCTCTTCTCTTTTTCTCTCTCTTATTTATATAATATATATACATATCAAATGTATATATATATATTATATATATATATATAAATATATATATATATATATATATATATATATATAAATAAGTGTGTGTGTGTATACATAAACATATATGTGTAGTTTATTCAGTTATTTAGCAGTATTTCTCTATCTCAAATCTGATTGAGTTCCATAGAAATATATATATATAATATAATATACACACAGTATATATATATATTATATATATATACCACAAAACAAAAGTGCAACGCCCCTAAAACAAGCAAAAAAAAAACATACTCATATAAGCCTCCCCAATCTGAACCTTCGGACAGCTCACCATAGACTTAAAACTAAAAAAAAAAAAGTAAAAACTCACACAAATACCCACCACAAAACACACACACACACGTCCATTTCATCCACTGAAATACCCGAGTGTCTCCGTAACACAGGATGACAATTGAGCTGATGACTACATACCAAGGCTACTTGTTCCTCCCTCTGAGCATATCTCTTTGGCACGGTGCCAAATACCCCGGGCACCGAACAGTATCAATGGCATTGCAAAGGAGGGTTAATTTAAGCCCTAATCTTTCGAATGTAGAGAAGGGATTTGTGACGAAGGGAAAAATATTGTTGTTTATTCTACGCTGAAGAAGGATTAGTTTCGCACGAGAAAACAGTGGGATTTATTTTGCTCTACACAAATTGGGCGAATTTATCTTAATTCTGTGAAATTGGTTAAGTACTAACTGGAAGCTCTTGAACTTAAGCTTCCTTGCAAAGTTAATGAATGGATAAACTGCATATGTTGAATATTCACAGGATTTCTTCAAGGTATTAATCTAACAAAAATTCTTTTTAACTTATATTGAAACAATTCTATTTCATTTAAATGGAAGCAATTCTATTTCATTTAAACTGAAGCAATTCTATTTAATTTAAAATGAAGCAATTCTATTTAATTTAAAAAGAAGCAATTCTACTTAATTTAAATTTAAGCAATTCTA
>NC_089766.1:6031007-6036007 GCF_040412425.1 Macrobrachium rosenbergii
CCTGCATAAAACACACACTCTCCATCTACATATAAACACACACAAAATCAACATCCACCTTCTAAAATCATAAAACACACATCCATCTACATAAAACACATAAAATCAACATCCATCCTGTCAAATCCTGCATAAAACACACACATTCTCCATCTACATAAAACACACACAAAATCAACATTCATCCAGTCAAATCCTACATAAAACACACACATTCTCCATCTACAAAAAACACACAAAATCAACATCCATCCAGTTAAATCCTACATAAAACACACACATTCTCTATCTACACAAAACACATATAATCAACATCCATCCTGTCAAATCCTACATTAAACACGCACACTCTCCATCTGCATAAACCCCACAAAATCAACATCCACCCTTTCAAATCCTACATCAAACACACACAAACACACACTCCATCCACAAAAACCCACACAAAACAAACTCCCCAACTGTCACACAAAACCCCAATAAACAATTTCCCTCTCCTCCATTCATCCACCTGAAAACAAACCCAATTAAACATCCCATTTTAAATGGAGAATCTTCCCTGAACACCACAGCCTTCACGGAGCCGCGCGTATAAAGATGTCGGCTGCCGACTCTTTCCTGACTCCGGCTGACAGCTGTTTGGGTTTTGGGGTGATTCAAATGAGGACACTGGTCGGGTTGTTGCGGGATTTCTGAGGGTTTGGGATCGAGCGAGCGCGCGGGCGCGACGGAGATTTTGTTTACCTGGCGTAGATCGAAGCTTAAGACGCAAGCTTAAGTCATTCGACACCAAACGAACACCTACAGTGAAATAAAATTTACGTATCTACTTACAATCTAAGCGAAGTCGAAGACGAAGTCAAGAACATTCGGAGAGCGAAAACCGCCGACAAGGCAGAGCAACTGTCATTGCAAAGGCATTTCTTAACCTAACCTAACCTAACCTATGGAAGGGCCTCCCTACCTGGGAAGCATTTGGGGGCTCTGTTTTCTATATCCGGCGTAAATCTGTTGCCGGATTTGTCGTCCTGTGCACAAAAGAAAAGGGAGTTCGATCCTTTTTACCGCAAAATTTGCATTCCCATCTCTCCCAAAACACAGTATTTTGCTGTCAGTAACGAGATCCATATATCCTAGAATTTTCGTTTAAATACTCACATAACCTTTGATGTAATTCGGCTAATTAACGAACTAAGAGATCGTGCTGATAATATAATCACCACTGTAAGCTTACGAGGCCTCAAAAACGCCCACATCAGACTCACAAGGTCTCTTACAAGATTCTAAAAACGGTGGTAATATCAATATTGAACTCTGAAACTTTTTAAAAAATCGAGTTTTCTGTACAGCCGTTACAGTGTATAATCAAGGCCACCGAAAACAGATCTATCTTTCGGTAGTCTCGGTATAATGTTGTATGACCCGCGGTCTCTGAAACTTTAACCACGGACCGTTGGTGGTCTATCCTATATCGCTGCCAGAAGCACGACTATGGCTAACTTTAACCTTAAATGAAATAAAAACTACTGAGGCTAAAGGGCTGCAATTTGGTATGTTTGACAACTGGAGGATGGCGGATCAACAAACCAATTTGCAGCCCTCTAGCCTGGGTAGTTTTCAGATCTGAGGGACGGAGAAAAGACAAAGAGAAAAGTGCGGACGGACAGACAAAGCCCGGCTTAATAGTTTTCTTTTACAGAAAACTAAAAACAAAAATTGAAGAACAAATATATTTCAGAAAACCCCACAGACAGTTTTGGAGCATGATGCTCCCTCTTCAGCGTGGAGTCTCCACAATGAAGGGAGAGCATGAGGCTCCGAATCTGTATGTGGTTTTCTAAAAAAAAATATTTGTCCTCCAATTTGTGTGTATGTGTGTTTTTTTTTTATTCCAAACACAGATGTTTGTGAGTGAGCTTGCAAGACCATGCCTACATCCAGACAGCTGACCACTAGAGTCCCTATTTAACTGAAAGATGAAATGGTGATTTGCAGCACTTCCGACAGAATAAAAATGGTCACATTACATAAAACTTTAAAATGAAACCGGTTTCGACCAATCAAACTTAAAACGTAAATGGCCGAGAATGATTTATAAAACCCCACAATTGCACTGCTTACAGTCAATATACATATTTTTTTAATGGACGGAATTACAGTATTTTTCACAGAAAAAATGTGACCACAAAAGATCAAATTTCTTGAAGAAACCAGACATGATTAATTAAATTTATGGCGTAATGACCGGGAATGATTTATAAAACCACAATTGAACTGCTTGCAGTCAATATCTTTTTTTATTTTAATGGACCAGTTAACACCATCACACTTCACTGAGGACCAACTTCAAAATAAAATGGTCACAAAAGATCAATTTCACAAAGAAACGCGTTACCATCAACAAAATCTACGACGTCGATGGCAAAGAATAACTGATAAAACTCCACAATTGAACTGCTTACAGTCAATATATTTTTTTTTGACGAGTTCAAAATCAACACATTACACTGAGGACCAACCTCAAAATAAACTGGTCACAAAAGTTCAAATTTCATAAAGATACAGGTTACGATCAATAAAATCTACGACGTCAATGGCCAAGAATAATCTATAAAACTCCACGAACGAATTACGCAGCCAATGTATTTTTAAATGGACGAGTTAAAACCACCACTTTCCACTGAGCACCAACTTCAAAATAAATTCCGAGAGGGGTGAGACGGTCCGCGTAAACATTCGACCTCATCCCTCAATACGAACAAAATCAATATGAGCCAAAAATCATAATCCAATTCCTTTTGATCAAATCTCGCCGGCATACATTGTCTTGGCAACTTAACACTAACCTCGAAAGCAGAAATTTGACGGATCCCGTGAACGCAAAAACAAACGTTTAAATAATTGTCTATTGAAGTCTGCATGTTCATATTTCATGTTTTATTACGATCAGCTGGTCTTCCAGTCAAAGATTATTTTTCTTTTCTTTTCTAATAGCTGATATCTTCTTTCTGCGTTTCCTGTGACGTTCTGTTACTATGAACGTCATATTCTTTGGAAGCTTGAATTTCAAGTCAATGGCCCCTGTGGTAGGCTTGTTCCATATGGATAGGGTTCATCTTCTGAATAATAATAATAATAATAATAATAATAATAATAATAATAATAATAATAATAATAATAATAATAATAATAAATAATAATAATAATAATAATCTTTGGAAGCTTGAATTTCAAGTCAATGGCCTCTGCGGTAGGTTTGTCCCATATGAGTAGAGTTCATCTTTTGAATAATAATAATAATAATAATAATAATAATAATAATAATAATAATAATAATAATAATAATAATAATCTTTAAAGCTTGAATTTCAAGTCAATGGCTTGTTCCATATGAATAGAGTTCTTCTGAATAATAATAATAATAATAATAATAATCATAATAATAATAATAATAACTTTTCAATAAGTACTCATTCAAATCACTCTAAAGTGTGACATAAATATTCTAAAGTTAATGAACTCCGCGTTCAAATGTTACAAAATCTTCAACTACAAAACGCAAACCAACAAACTGAACTGATAGAATATAATACAATAAATAAGTGGAAAGCCTCTACAGTGATGTTATTCTACCTGAGAAATAAGCCACGCCCCTTGACTCACTGTTACCAGAATCGTCTCAACAATAATGCAAGCAATTTTCTTGGAAACAATTTTCTCAAAGTGGTAAAATGTTACAATACTCCTAAAACAGTGGGAGCGAGAGTTAAAAAGACAAACCATTCTGTGAATGGAAACCAAATAGTAATTTTATGAGTTACTATGAAAATAGGAATGAAACCACTTACAGATTTGTTTAATAGCATTACCACTTAAGAAATCGACGTATAACAAAAAGGATAACGAGTAAATCATACATACATACATACATACATATATATATATATATATATATATATATATATATATATATATATATATATATATATATATATATATATATATATCAAAGTTCCACGACATAACTTTAACAGAAATCAGTATCATATGCGCACGTTAATATTCATAAAAAAAAAAATATGACTGCATGATTGATTTCTACATACTGACGTCAGAAATATGACCGACTTCTCCAAGATTCTATTTCGAAAGTGAACTCTCACCCCGCCCCCCAGCTTCCCTCGTCGATTCAGAGGGGAAAGGGATGTGAGGGTCTGTCTCTCTCTCTCTCTCTCTTTCTCTCTCTCTCTCTCTCTCTCTCTCTCTCTCTCTCTCTCTCTCTCTCTCATTATTATTATTATTCAGAGGATGAACTCTACTCATATGGGACAAGCCCACCAAAGGGCCACTGACTTGAAATTCGAGCTTCCAAAGAATATCATAATAATAATAATAATAATAATAATAATAATAATAATAATAATAATAATAATAATAATAATATAATAATATTATTATTATTATTATTATTTTATTATTATTATTATCATATTATTATTATTATTATTATTATTATTATTATTATTATTATTATTATTATTATTATTATTATCATAAACTCTGCTCATACGAGACAAGCCCACGAAAGGGACCACTGACTTGAAATTCAAGCTTCCAAAGAATATTATGGTGTTTATTAGAGAGACGTAACAGGAGGTACAGAAAACCACAGAAAAATCAACAGAACAAAATTTAATCAAATTATTAAGACGCAAGAAAATATTGGAGTATTAACGCTCTCTCTCTCTCTCTCTCTCTCTCTCTCTCTCTCTCTCTCTCTCTCTCTCTCTCTCTCTCTCTCTCTCTCTCAAGGGGTAGCAGATTAAGACATGATTAAGGCCTGCGTTGTTGGCACGGCTGCCCCCCTCATCTGTCAATCTGTCTCACCTACAGGAATACGGCTTAGCCATTTGATACCCGGAGTTCAAGTCACCTGTGAGATACGATGAAGAGAAGACCCACCGGGTTCCCAATGGGGTGAGAAACGGGTTCGTTAATTA
>NC_089766.1:6038507-6043507 GCF_040412425.1 Macrobrachium rosenbergii
GAGAGAGAATAAATTAAATACAACAAAGTTAAGAACACTCACATAAATGCATCATAAACCTGCAACACTGAACTTTCATTTTTTCAAAATATGGGAAAAACGTTCATTTGCAACACATTGCTTATTAAATTTGAAACGTTGAAATGCTTTCAACAATTGCCTCTATAAATGTTGATGAAATCCACCTTGGATAAAAAAAATACCCGGTCTGGAATTTCTCACCTGCATAAAATTTCCTGACATAAAACAAAAACAATATCTTTTTTCCTGTCAGAATTTTCACATCTCAGTGAAATTCCTTGAACTAAATAAAAAATCCTACTTGAATTTTATAATCAAAATAAAATCTATCAAAAAAAAATACTGATGAAGAGTTGAAACAAAATTTAAAGCCAGGTAATTTTTTTTTTTTTTTTTTTTTTTTTTGGCCTTGGCACTGGCCCTTCGAACATATAGGTCTGGTCGGTTTTTGGAAAGGTGACCTCCAATGAAAGCCCGTTGCTTCCGTGAGCACTACTGAAACTTCTGACTGACCTTTCGACTGTGGTGAGGGTAGCAAAGGGTCACAATGTGACCTGAAAGGCCAAGGAAGTGAGTCACTGAATAATTTAAGTGAAATTATATACTGGTAGGACCTTGATAAGATAAGACTATTATTTATCTGTTACAAGTACAGCGTAAGTTACTGCACGCTGTACAAAGTACACACAGTGTTCGTGTACATGCTAATTAGAATCTCTTTAATTATATATAACTCGCTTTCCTTATTGGGGTCTAGAGACAAATAGATTATCATCTCTTTCTTGGCGTCAACATTCACCATTACACACTGCCGCTTGTACCAGACTGCTGTGTTTTGTTGCAAATTTCATTCATATTTTCTAGAGGATTTAACGATAAACTTAATCCTCAAGGAAAACTACTGTGCCGGTTTGTCTGTCCGTCCGCACTTTTTCTGTCCGCCCTCAGATCTTAAAAACTACTGAGGCTAGAGGGCTGAAAATTGGTATGTTGATCATCCACCCTCCAATCTACAAACATACCAAATTGGACTGTCAAGGCAGACAGTCAGACAGATAGACTCTGAAATATATGTGCCATTTATACATTTATCCAGAAGGAGAGAGAGCGAGAGAGATTAATTTTGTCAAAATTTTACCACCAAAAAGCAAGTGCCTCATCACATATATGCACAACTTACACATTAATCCGAGAGAGAGAGAGAGAGAGAGAGAGAGAGAGAGAGAGAGAGAGAGAGAGAGAGAGAGAGAGAGTAAAAAAATTTTACCACAAAGTGCAAGTGTCTCATCAAATATGTGCATAACTTACATATTAATCCACATGAGAGAGAGACCTTACCACCTTAAGACCTTGTTCAGGTTGCCCCAGGTCCCTCAGTGTGAGGCACCTATGTCTACATTGCTAATCTTCCGGTATATTTTGCATCTTCCAGTCTTGGATGGTCTGGGATGCATCTTAGATATTTGTCGAGATTCTTAAACACATCTACGCTCAGAGTTCCTCAGATGAGCTGGTAGCGCATTGAATAGACGCTGCATTATCGATGCTGGTTGTAAATGTCCTGTGTGCTTTCCTTAATTTTCCTGGTATAGTTTTTGGCACTATTAATCTACCTCTGCTTGCTCTTTTGATAATTTTATTCCATGATGTTTTCATAATTCCTTCTATCTGTTTCCATGCTTGAATTACCATGTAGCGTTCTCTTCTCCTTTCAAGACTATATAAATTTAAGAAATTGTAGTCTTTCCCAGTAGAGAGAGGTCCTTAACTTCTTCTATTCTAGCTGTAAATGACCTTTGTACACTCTCTATTTGTGCAATATCCTTTTGGTAGTGTGGGTACCATATTATATTGCAATATTCAAGTGGACTACGAGTTTATAAAGCATAATCATGTGTTCAGCTTTTCTAGTTTTGAAGTGCTTAAAACATTCCCATTTTTGCTTTGCATTTTGCCAATAAATTGCTATTTGATCATTGCAAAAAATATTCCTATTCAACATCACACCAAGTCTTTAAATCCTTGTTTGTGATTGTCTCATTATTAGGTCCTTTATATGGATATAGCATTCCTACTTTATCACCATAGTTCATTGATTCAAATTTATCAGAGTTAAATACCTCCTATTTATCTCTGCCCATTTATATATTTTGTTTAGTCTCTTTGTAGTTCCTATCTTCAACAAGCAATTTCTCTACTTATTCTTGTGTCATCTGCGAAACTTCTTACTACTGAGTCCTTAACATTATTGTCTATGTCTGCAATCATAATCACAAACAGCAATGCAGCTAACACCGTACCCTGTGGTACACCGGATATTACCGTAGCTTCATCCGATTTCTCATCGTTTGCAATCACTATCTGTTTTCTATTTTGCAAAAATTCTTTTATCCATCTTCCTACTTTGTCAACAATGTTATGTTTTCTAATTTTTTTCAATTATTATGATCTACCTTGTCAAAAGCTTTTGCAAAGTCTAGGTAAACCACATCTGTATCTTTTTCATTTATCATAAATATTATGGTAAACAGTTGGGTTTGTGTACTTTTTCCGGTACAAAACCATGTTGTCCTATATTGAACAATCTATTTTTCATTAAATATTTCATTATATTTTTTTCATTACCCTTTCATATATTTCATAATATGAGATGTCAGACTCACAGGCCTATAATTACTTGCCTCTAGTCTTGAACCACTTTTTGAAAGTAGGAGTAATATATGCTAATTTATGCTCATCATAAATCTTGCCTATATCTATATATAATAATATTGCAGCGGCTTTATGATTGAATGAACCACTTTCTTTAACAATATGGCAGGTACTCCATCTGGTCCTGCTGCTGATCCATTTTTAATTTCATTAATAGCCTGCACAATATCGGCTTCTGTATATCTATATCTGATAAGTATTCAGTATTTTCACTCTTATTTCTATCATTATCTTCATTGTCAATTCTGTGTGTAAATTCACTCTTATATCTTTCTGCTAATATGTTACATATTTCCTTTTTTCATTCGTTAATCGCCCTTCAATTCTTAGAGGGCCTATTTCTAATTTTATTCATCTTTTTGCATATGAATAAAAAATTTTAGGTTTTGTTGATATTTTGTAAATGTTTCTTCTAGGTTCCAGAGAGAGAGAGAGAGAGAGAGAGAGAGAGAGAGAGAGAGAGAGAGAGAGAAAAAAATAAGAAGAAAAAAATAATCAAGTAGAAAACCAAAGAAAAAAAATAAGCTTTCAATCAGTAACTTCTCAACTAATCACATGTGGATGAGTAAACACATCTTTAAAAAAAATTAGGCCTATAACTTCTTTTTAACGAGATAGGCCCTTTACGAACAGTTTTCAAAACTTCATTTATCATCTGACTTAACACAAAATAAGTTATTTTCTACCCTATATGAACACAGTTGAGTAAACAATTAAGGGGAATTCGGAATTGGAAAGAATATTCCATATACCAAGACATGTAATTGACTTATTAATAGTGATATTAACAAGACCAAGCTCAAAATTAGCACCTACAAAAAGCTTTACTTATCATTAATGAAAATATTAGTAATGGTGATAGCAGAACATAGATATATATATATATATATATATATATATATAAAATATATATATATATATAATAATATAAATAAATATATATATATATATTTTATAAACAAGTACACCTTCCATCACGCGTCATATACAAGTACGATCATAATCAGTAGAACATCTAAGACAGAGGTATCGCAAAGCTGCTTTGTTAGGTCTCATTAATTTTTAATGGCATCCTTTGTCTCTTTGAAATGTTTCATGATATGAAAATACGGTTCTCGTGTATGAGAGAATGTAAATTATGTATAAAATAATTGGGCAAGAACTTTTTCACAGGGTATGCATAATCTAGTATTAATCTTGGAGAGAGAGAGAGAGAGAGAGAGAGAGAGAGAGAGAGAGAGAGAGAGAGAGAGAGAGATTCTAAAACATCCCAACAACATATTTGTTGAATAAAACCGCATGTCAGTTCATGAACGACAGATACAATGCAACAATTTCGTGGAAATCAAAAATAAAAGAAATATTTTTTTGAAAAACCAAATCAAATCAACGCGGCCTAATCTTGTTCACGTTAGGCCCACTTCTTATCCATATGTCAAAAATTAATTAATAAAATTACTTACATTTCTAACCCATCAGAGATCCAAGACCCATCCAAGACTCATGGGAATGATGGGACGGAGACTCGATGTAAAATAACGCAAACGCACGTCGGCAACTTATCGCATACATTTCACAAACAGGTTGAAAACAAGTCAACGACTTGGAGAACGACCTTTTGCCATTGCTGGATAAGCGTATGAAGCACTGATCAGGACCATCATTAAGTCGTAAACTTGTATTCAACATATTTGTGATGTGTCGGCGATAAATTACCGACATGTGTTTGTGACATGTATTACTGTGGTGTAAACCCACTCTTACACGTCTTAACCAGGTCTACCAATAAGTCGTCGACTTGTATTCAACATGTTTGCGATATGTCGGCGATAAATTGCCGACATGTGTTTATGACATGTATTACTGTGGTGTAAACCCACTCTTACATGTCTTAACCAGGTCTACCGATAAGTCTTCGACTTGTATTCAACATGTTTGTGATATGTCGGCGAGAGGTTGCCCACATGTTTGTGACATTTTCAACGAAATGTGATACCACTCTTCCTTGTCTTAACAAAAACAACACCCAAGACAATCGAGACTTGTAAAGACTTCGATATGTAAGACCACGACCGCATAAGATATTTTGACAAGCAAGACTCACAAATGCCCTCTTGCAGTCAGCGAACATCACATGTGTCCTAAGGACAAACGATGCTAAATGAAGTTGTCTTGACGGGCTTAAGACACAAATGTCTTGAGACAACGGAGACAGCGGAGACGTCCTGGTGGAACTGTCTTGCTTGATTAGAATCTCACAATGTATC
>NC_089766.1:6048507-6111007 GCF_040412425.1 Macrobrachium rosenbergii
TGTATGTATATAAAACAGAAAAAAATATACTTTTACTTATTTTTCTCCAGAGGGCCACTTTCAAAATCAAACGGGCCACTTTTGGCACACGGGCACGGGGTTGGACGGCCCTCCTGGGTCTCCCCAAATCATACCCATACAGAAATCCCCAAAGCTTCGATTTTTCCCCCAAACCCACACACGCACCCAAACGTAAAAATTTCCCCAAAAACGGGACCATTTGACCTTTCAGAGACATGTTGCTGCGATCAAGGAGAAAAATGGAAACAGATTGAGCGAGAGAAGCCTTCTCTTTCTTTCAAGGGGTCCTGACCTCAAAAGACTTTTGGATGGGGGAACACACAAACACAGACACACACACAGACACACACACACACACACACACACACCGCACCAGTCTGAAGTAACCGTACCATACACGTCTGGTAAATAAATGACGCAATGACGCGAGAGGAAGAAATGCATTCATTTCCCCCCCTTCTAAAATTTTCAGGTTTTACTTCTCTTCTGCAGTCCTTCTTCTCTCTCTCTCTCTCTCTCTCTCTCTCTCTCTCTCTCTCTCTCTCTCTCTCTCTCTCTCTCTCTCTTTCACTTTCTTCTCTTTACCTCTTCTTATTTTGCATGACTATTCTCCATTATCTGTCATTTCTTTATCATATATTCTGTTTCCTTTTTCATATTGTCTAATCATTTCTCAGTCTTTCCTTCTTTCTGTTTTATCCCGACTTTCCTCACAGTCTCTTGCTACTTTCTCTTTTCCTTTCTCTTCCCTTTCTTCGTTCATCTTTTCCTGCTTTCAATCATTTCTTACCTACCCATACAATATAACAAAACCCTCTCTCTCTCTCTCTCTCTCTCTCTCTCTCTCTCTCTCTCTCTCTCTCTCTCTCTCTCTCTCTCTCTCTCTCCTTCATCCACATTTTTTATACATTATATTTATCTTCCTTTCTCTACCTATTCCAACCCAACTTTTCCTCTCTCTTTCCTTCTCTCTTCCCTCCTTTCTCTACCCCTTTTATCTTCCCTTCATAGATCTTACCTCCTTGCTCATCCAACGTCCTCCCATCTCTCTCTCTCTCTCTCTCTTTCTCTCTCTCTCTTTCTCTCCATTCCTTCTGGTCCCCTGCGCTTCCTGGCTGCCCACCCCCACCCACCATCCACTCTCCCCAACCCCGCCCCTCCCTAAACGCCCCCACCTCCCCCTTCGACTAAAACCAAGCTTGGTTACACCTCATTGATTGATGAATCCACTTAATGACTTCAGGGAAGTTTTGCCTTCCAATTGATTAATTGCTCCCGAGTAAATATGGGGCAAAAACATTTTTCAAAACTCTTCGGTTTTTTTTTTTTGTTTTTTTCCTACGGAAATTGAATATCATAATAATTAAGTCTCGGAATGAAAAATTGGCGGAGTGTCTTCTCTGTCTCTCTCTCTCTCTCTCTTTCACACACACACACACACACACACACACACACACACACACACACAATCACACACATTCGAATTGAAGAGAGATTTTAACGTACGGGATAATCTTAAATACATGCACACACATTTCACACGCACATACATACACACAATATGTGTTTATATATATATATATATATATATATATGTATATATATATATATATATATGTTATATATATATTATATATATATATATGTGTGTGTATATATATATATATATACATATACACATAATATTATTTATATATACATATACAGTATATATATATACATATATTATTTGTATATATATGTATATATATGTGTATATATATATATATATATATATATATATATATGTATATGTATGTATATATATATATATATATATATATATATATATATATATATATATATATATATATATATTCTAAGTAAACAACTTTAAAGCCACCTACTACAATTCCCAACTTGGACTCAGCCAACTGAACCTACTGAAGAGCCATGCCTGTGAATTAACTTGAAACTTACCCGACCTGAATAATCTGTGCCTTGAAAATTACATGAATCCAATAATAGTTGAACATAAAAAAGGTGAAGGTAATTCTAAATTATATTAACTGAAAAAATAATAAAATTTGAAATATTTCCTACTTGTATAAAAAATAACCTCATACCATTTGGTTCTTCGTTACATAATTAGGAATTGTCCATACGAATCTGCGCAGAATAATAATAATAATTATGAAATTAAACTACATTTAAACTAGAACTTTTCTATACGAGTCTGCACAGCATAATAATAATAATAATAATAATAATAATAATAATAATAATAATAATAATAATAATAATAATAATTAATAATAATAAATTAAACTACAATCATCTAGGACTTTTCCTTATGAACCTGAGCATAATAATAATAATAATAATAATAATAATAATAATAATAATAATAATAATAATAATAATAATAATAATAATAATAATAATAATAATAATAATAATAATAATAATAATGAAATTAAATTAATTCCTTAATAATAACCTGAGCATCATAATAATAATAATAATAATAATAATAATAATAATAATAATAATAATAATAAATTAATTATATTAATTATAAAAATAATAATGACATTAAACTACATTCATCTAGGACTTTTCCTTATGAAACTGAGCATAATAATAATAATAATAATAATAATAATAATAATAATAATAATAATAATAATAATAATAATAATAATAATAAGAAGAAGAAGAAGAAGAAGAAGAAGAGGAAGAACAACAACAACAAGAGCTTCCATTCTTTTTTCTTATTCAACAAAATGATAAGAAAGAGACCGACATGCACAAACCCCCATAATAACTTGTAGAGCGATTAAAGGACTGAAAGCGATTAGGCCACAGCGATAGCGATATCTCCGAATCCCTCCGCGGTATCGCTAATTCCCCGTTCCTCTCTTATTTCTCCGGGCTTCGGTAATTCCCCCGCGTTCCTCTATCGCCTACCGAGTTACCTTATCTCTCTGGTTGGCGTGGGCGGCTCTCCGGTTGGCGTGGGCGGTTGGAGAGCTTAGATATTATCTATGTTTCAGTTTTTATGAAACTGACTTCAGTACTTACTTAATATTTTCTTTTCATTTAAAACATGTAAAATATGCGCCGAAGTTTCTTCGGCGCAATCGAGTTTTCTGTACGGCCGCCACTGCGTATAATCAAGGCCACCGAAAATAGATCTATCTTTCGGTGGCCTCGGTATATAATGCTGTATGAGCCGCGGCCCATGAAACGTTAACTACGGCCCCACGGTGGCCTGTCCTATATCGTTGCCAGATGCACGGTTATGGCTAGCTTTAACCTTAAATATAATCAAAGAACTTCTGAGGCTAGAGGGCTGCAATTTGGTGTGTTTGATGATTGGAGGGTGGATGATCAACATACCAATTTGCAGCCCTCTAGCCTTAGCAGTTTTTAAGATCTGAGGGCGGACAGAAAAATGTGTGGACAGAAAAAGTGCTGACAGAAAAAATGAGACAGAATAAAGTGTGGGCGGACAGACAAGGCCGGCACAATAGTTTTCTTTTACAGAAAACTAAAAACTCATACATTACGTTAACTGTTTCATGAACTTTAGCGTGACGCATCGAGAATTACTTTACCAATATCCCTTAACTCTGAAATTAATCCAAACCTATGCAAATTACGGAACTTTGTTAATTAATTAGGCATTGCTTCAAGATTAGTTAGTATTATTTTAGCATTTAAAAAAATCTCATATACAGTATTATCTTATCTAGTTAATTAACTTTAGCCTGACTCATTACGTTATTTCAAGAATATTATATATTAATTTAGCAATATCCGTAACCATGAAATTTATCGTTAAACATGTAAATGAAGGAATGTTAAATATGTTACAAAAAAACATGAATATGAAAATCAAGGCACTTGGATCAAGGAATGTTAAGTATATCAAGAAACCACGAATATGAAAGCAGTCCTTTGCCGGAAAAGCACTCAGTAAATATATCCAGCATATGTGGAAAAATATTTGGGAGATGTTTTTCACTGAGACCTCACAAGAAAATCATATAGCCTATATAAAACATTTTTATTAATGTTTCTCAAAACATTTGCGGACACTTTACAAGACTGTTTAATAGTAAACCATCTTGTTTGAAAATCTCTCACTAAATCTTTAGAAAATTTAATTTAAAAAATTATATTAAATCTCTCGAAAATTACATTTAGCAAAATTACATTAAATCTCTGGAAAATTGACTTTAGCAAAATTACATTAAATCTCTGGAAAATTAAATTTAGCAGAATTACATTAAATCTCTCGAAAATTAAATTTAGCAAACTTACATCCAATCTCTCGAAAATTAAATTTAGCAAAATTACATTCAATCTCTCGAAAATTAAACTGAACAAAATTACATTCAATCTCTCGAAAATTAAACTGAACAAAATTACATTCAATCTCTCGAAAATTAAACTGAACAAAATTACATTAAATCTCTCGAAAATTAAATTGAACAAAATTACATTAAATCTCTCGAAAATTAATTTGAACAAAATTACAATTAATCTCTCGAAAATTAAATTTAAAATTACATTTAATCTCTCGAAAATTAAATTGAACAAAATTACATTAAATCTCTCGTAAATTAAATTGAACAAAATTACATTAAATCTCTCGAAAATTAAATTGAACAAAATTACATTAAATCTCTCGAAAACTGAATTTAACAAAATTAAATTCAGTATCTCTAAGTTTAAATTTAACAATATTACATTCAACCTCTCGAAAATTGAATTTAACAAAATTACACTAAATCTCTCGAAAATTAAATTTAACAGAATTACATTCAATCTCTCGAAAATTAAATTTAACAAAATTACATTCAACCACTCGAAAATCAAATTTAACCAACTTACTTTAAGTCTCTCGAAAATCAGATTCAACAATTACATTAAATCTCTTCAGAATTGCATTAAATCTCTCGAAAATTAAGTTGAACAAAATTACATGAAATCTCTTGAAAACTAAATTCAACTTTACATTACAAATCTCAAAAATTATACTCAACATAATCAAACTGAACAAATTACATCCACAAGCACTCCAGATATATACAAATTCAAATCGACCTTCTTTTAAAAACGAACTGTACGAATACCTGGAAAAACACCTGGTCAGAAACCATTCGAATTTCATTTATAAATACCAAATCACATCATATATTACGAAGCCCCGAATTTACACGAACGTTCAGGGACCATTTACGAATCGTCACGACGCTGGTAATCTTTATTTGGCGGGGGGGTGGTGAGGGGGGGACTTCTCATATTTATGACGAATGAAAACAGCAAATAAATTTCTTAGCATCGCTGAGCAGCGAATGTCAACAAATAAGGTACATGATTGGTTTGTGGTTAAAGAATATTATAAAATCATTATTTTGGCCTAGATAGATGGTATTAGTCACAAAAACTTCGCCATTTAAGCATATGATTTTAATAATAAAATGAAAAAATAAACTTAATTCTTACGGCTTTCCAATTAATGAAAACACCTCTTTCTCCTCGGCTACAACAAACTTCAAATTAATGAATAAACCTCTTTCTTCTCGTCTACAACAAACATCAAATTAATGAATAAACCTCTTTCTTCTCGTCTACAACAAACATCAAATTAATGAATAAACCTCTTTCTTCTCGGCTACAACCAATTTCAAATTAATGAAAAAAACTTGTTTCTTCTCGGCTACAACAAATTTCAAATTAATGAACAAATCTCTTTCTTCTCTACTATAACAAATTTCAAATTAATGAAAAAAACTTCTTTCTTCTCGTCTACAACAAATTTCAAATTAATGAAAAAAACTTATCTTCTTGGCTACAACAAATTTCAAACTAACGAAAAAAACTCTTTCTTCTCAGCTCCAAAAAATAAATAATCCCAATTACTAATTACTATAGCAAATAACTTTACCTAATCCTTCAATATTACAATTAACTGATAAACTTAATTCCTAAATCTTTCTGATAACAATGAACCTTTTCCTTACCAAATTACATTCATGAGTTAACCTAATTCAAAACCGCTAAAAAAACTCATGAATAATGTACACATTACCGAACATAATGGACCACGAAACCTATTTTCAACTCAATTTAAGTTAATGGATAAATATAATACTTCTTAACTAAAATGGCATTTTTGAATTAATATAACCCTTACTTATCATAAACATGAGACCTCATAAAAACTAAAATGACATTTTGATCACAGCTCATGAGACCTTTCAAATTAATATAACCCTTACTAATCACAGCTATGAGACCTAATCCTTGCCTATCTAAATTAATAAATAAACCTAATCCTTACAAACAAATAAAAGAAATAAACGAAAAAATAAACAAATAAATGAACCCACACTTTACCATCCAGAATAAAGATTTAATCCAACCTTTTATTCCATAAAATAGAGGATATATTCCACACCTTTTCCTATTACATAAACAAACCAACACCTCACGTAGCCCAGGTTTGAAGACGACAGAAAATAGCCCAGACACAACAGTTCCACTTCTCGAAAGAAAGGCTGGTACAGAACGGGGAACAAAGAGGTTGGGAAAGATTCCACAGCCAGGTGGTGGAGGAAAGTTTTCAGAAAGAGGCGGCAGAGTGGCTTCTTGAAGGACAAGAGGTTATAAAACTTTGGGAAAACATACAAAAAAAGATCATTCCATAGCTTAGAAGTGGAGGGAAGTTTATAACGGGAGGGGAGGAATGGGAGCTTACCTATGTGGTAAAATAATCGCTTCTTGAAAGGTGATAGGACCCAGGGAAAACTAGGGAGAGAAGTAAATTCCAATGCCTGACAGTAGAAAGGGGTTAATTAAAAATTAAAAACTAAATTTTAGAGGAAGGAAAAGACATCACGCCCTCATGAAAAAAAAAAGAGTTATAGGTCTCAGGGAAACCAGAAGAGGGGAGAATCACACAGCCTGTCACTGGATAAAAATGAGCTCTAGGACTCTGGGAAATCAGAAGAGGATGACAATCACACAGCCTGGCAGTGTAGGGAATCAAAAATCCTCCACTCTTACACCTTTTGAAAAAAAAATTAGCGTCAGGACTCTGGGAAACCAGATTAGGATGAAAATCACACAGCCTGGCAGTGGAAGGAAACAAAGCAACCCTCCGCCCTTACCTACTAAAGTGGACTCCTGTCTGAACTCGACGCAGGTGAGGCCGAGTAAGGCACCGAAGGCGGTCTGAAGGCCGTGGCACAGCAGGTGGGTCGCCGTGGCCACGAAAATGACGACCCACCCCCAGCCGCCCTCGGGGTAGTAGTGCTGCCTCAGGGTGGCGCGGACGTCCCTCGGAGGCCGCGGGGGCTTGCTCTGGGCGTTCTTCTGGTCGGCCAACTCCGAGGGCAGGGGCCCTAGCAAGTCCGAGAAGAGCCCGGAGGCTAGGGAGTGGTGGTCTCCCGTCAGGGGCGTGTCAGGGGCGTCCTTCCTGTGGCTCTCGTAGCCGAGCCACCGGTCGCTGTAGGACGGGAGGGATTGCGACCTCAGGAGGCGCTTCTGGGCGGGCAGCGCCTCGGGCTCGGCAGGGTCATGATCGGCGTCGCCCTCGGCGGCAGGGGGTTCGGTGGGCAGCATCTTGGCACTTCACCCGAACACAAAACAGAGGGACAACACGAACACGGCCATTTTATCGAGAGATATCACACTTTAATCACCTTACAAAAAGGTCTTTTTTAAATGTAATTTTCCGTTTTTTTAAAATAATACACTCTTATAACATTACAAAAAAAACTCTTTTGTAATATTATTCTTCTCTTAAAGATTTCGACAATTTTCCTTCTGAATGCACAAACTCCTCAACTGATCTATTTTCCCATCTCATCAAAATCCACAATTAAAAACACAAGAACACAAACTTGGGGGCCCGGAAAAACACACACAAAAACACCCCCACTCATCCGCGTCAGCAAACCCACCACCAACACCACTCTCGCGTTTTCACCAAGCACCGACTGACACCTGGTGCGAGCACCAAGTCTCTCTCTCTCTCTCTCTCTCTCTCCCTCTCTCTTGCACCACCAGGAGTCACCACGTGGGACCTGGATTTCGGGAGGACCTGACGACACCTCCGCTCACCCCGACAGCATAAGGGCCACTGATGCCAGTCGCCGCTATCGGGGGCTCTCGGACTTGGTCGGTCGGTCTCTCTCTCTCTCTCTCTCTCTCTCTCTCTCTCTCTCTCTCTCTCTCTCTCTGTCTGTCTATGAAAGCCTATCTCGCCAACAGGGCCTTTACGGTTCATTTTCAGGGAAGACAACGGGGACGGAAAAATTAAGATAATGAAAAGATTGAAAAGATGGTGCAAACAGTTAATAATCATTCATGACTGCCTGTACGTTTAGACATAAATATAAGTTTATATGTATATAATATATATGTATATATATATAATATATATGTGTGTGTTTTGGGTGAGTTGCGTGAGTATTTATTTTTGTGTACAGGCGCAAACTGTCACTTGTTATTCCCAACTATAATAATAATAATAATAATAATAATAATAATAATAATAATAATAATAATAATAATAATAATAATAATACCCTTTATTTCAGATCAGAGCCGTATGGCCCTACACATTATCTAAATAGAATTCACGCCACACAGTCGTTCATCATAACAGAAACAATAAAACCGCAAAAAACGAATATTGAAAAGTCACCTTCTCCAAATTCCCCTTTCCACTCAAAGCGACAAAAACGGGGGAAAGGTTATAGCAGTATAAATGGAGGCTGGGTGAGGCTTTTGATTATGTAATTACCCTATTTCACAGCCAACAAGGGTCACTGACCCCTAGGCTAGGAGAAGATTCCACAGCTTGGCAATGGAGGGGAGAGAATAAATGGAGGATGGATGTGCCATGCCACTGGGAAGTGTATCTGTGATGATGATGATGATGATGATGATAATGTTGAATATGATGACTCGTTGTGTTTAAAGATATTTTAACAAAATAGTTTTGTATACCTGCGATGATATTGATGAATATGATGAAATATGATGAGTCGTCTGAGTTTAATGGTATTTTAGTAAAATAGTTTTGTACAACTGTCATGATATTTAAGAGTATGATGAAATATGACGAGTCGTCTGAGTTTAATGGTATTTTAATAACACAGTTTTGTATAACTGTGTTGATATTTGTAAATATAATGAAATATGATGACTCGTTGAAGTCACTGGTATTTTAATTAAACAGTTATGTATACTTGTGATGATGAGATGATTATGATGAATGTGATGACTCGTTGAGTTTTAAGGTATTTAATAAAATAGCTTGGTGAAATATAACCCAAAACATTAGTAAACTATTCGATAAGATACTGTGCGATTTAAATAGTTTTCGGACACCGAAAGATAAAACTTTCTAGATATTTATACTTTGCATGAATTACTATGTGACTACTCTGTGGTGAAATTCTGATTCCACGTCAATCAGTAAGCCAACCAGCGCCGTCAAATCAAAACCCTTTAAAAGACAAAGTTACAATTACAGGTTACGATTCGGATTCCACGTTAATCAATAGCCCACCTTTCCCCCCAACTCCCAGACTGCCCAAAATCTAAAACCAGCTAAATAAACCAACTAAGAAGTAAAATAATGTACCATTCAACACACTATTTAATCCGTAATATTAATTTCTGGCATGAAATGTCAAATTTGACAGGAATACCGGGGCCATCAGAGAACGGATCTGATAGTTGGCAAGTAGTTACTGCCTGTCAGACATCTTCAAAAGGAGCTAACAGCTGGAATAAATCTGTCACGATGGGAAACAGATGAGCTGACACTGGTAACAGAACTAGTAAAAGCAGCAGGAATATAATGCTCGATTGTAGAGCGCGTGACAGATCAAGATTCTGCATCGCAGAATTTTCTTCTAAAACATGTTAGCTTCTAAAACATGTTAGCTTCTAAAATATGGTAGCTTCTTCTAAAACATGTTAGCTTCACTAAAACATGTTAGCTTCTTCCAAAACATGTTAGCTTCTTCTAAATCATGTTGGCTTCTTCCAAAACATGTTAGCTTCTTCTAAAACATGTTAGTTTCTTCCAAAACATGTTAGCTTCTTCTAAAACATGTTAGCTTCTTCTAAAACATGTTAGCTTCTAAAACATGGTAGCTTCTTCTAAAACATGTTAGCTTCACTAAAACATGTTAGCTTCTTCTAAATCATGTTGGCTTCTTCCAAAACATGTTAGCTTCTTCTAAAACATGTTAGTTTCTTCCAAAACATGTTAGCTTCTTCTAAAACATGTTAGCTTCTAAAACACGTTAGCTTCTTCTAAAGCATGTTAGCTTCTTCCAAAACATGTTAGCTTCTTCCAAGACATGTTAGCTTCTTCTAAAACATGTTAGCTTCTTCTAAAACATGTTAGCTTCTTCCAAAAAATATTAGCTTCTTCTAAAACATGTTAGCTTCTTCTAAAACATGTTAGCTTCTTCTAAAACATGTTAGCTTCTTCCAAAAATATTAGTTCTTCTAAAACATGTTAGCTTCTTCTAAAACATGTTGGTAACTTACCGCATACTCGTGCTGCATACGCGTCAAAGACTTGTTGTACGAACTGACACTGGTTAAAACAAATTAAAATTAAGCATGAATATGACTGATTGTAGTGTGTGTGTGTGTGTGTGTGTGTGTGTGTGTGTGTGTGTGTGTGTGTGTGTGTGTGTGTGCGAAAGATTAGGATTCTGCAGACTAAATTTTCTTCAACACGTCCGCAACTTGTTTCACACACATAACAGACAGGTTGAATACATGTCACTGACTTATTGGACGAACTGACACTGATTAAAAAAAAATAAAAAAGAATATATTGTGACAGATAACGAGTCAGCGTTACTCAATTTTCTTCAACCGACAAAAGAATGTTTACTTAACAACAAAATTTTACCCAATAAAAAATCAGAATTCATATAAGCCACAAACTTTTGAAAACTATAATTTGATATTAAGTGGTAGGGTCTCATCATTTCAAAATGTTCATCAAACCTGGAAGGTTCCACTTACGAAAGTCTTAAATAATTAGAACTGAATTTGAGCATCTTACCACTAAAACTTTAATCTAACAAGAGAATAAAAGGATTTACTGCATCGATAAATACAAAAATCTACCATATTAAAAAAAAATCCTAGAATTACTATCACCTTAAAAAGAATATTTGATTTATTTTAATGTCTGCTCAAAAAATATAAAAATATCCACAGTATCTACAAGTAAACACCTACAACATTCTTACAAAAAGTCTCAGAATTACTATCGACTTAAAAAAAAAACTTTATTTATTTTAACCTCTACGCAAAAACTCTAAAAAGATCTACAGTATTTACAAGTAAACACCTTGAATTTGTACCTGAAGAAATCTGAAACAGGTGAACGGACAAACGTTATGCAAGAGCTTCTTAGCAAAACAACTTATCAAGCATCCCAGCAGAACAACATTTCTATCTGCACTTTAGGAATGCATTTCGAATATCTAGCAACGTGCAACTTTCTTTTCTAATAGAAAAATCTCGCTGAATTACCGCACGACTAAAACCAAAACGAGAGGGCATTTATCTTAACAACATCTCAACTATAAAACACCAAAGCGAAATGTTTACAACGGCGCCTTTGAGAGACTTCGATTTATCTCGACAGGAAAAAAAAAAAAAGCACTGAATTGCTGTTGGGAGAAAACCTATCACTGAGAGCTTCTAATTAATTTGAACAGCGTCGCTCCATCGGAACTGCAGGAAACAATTCCGTTTACTTGTCTGAGATAAGCGATTATATTTTTTCTAGAGAAATGTTGTTTAGTATCTAGTAATAAAGTAATCCAGCAGTTTCTCTTTCAACTTTTAGTTTTCTGTAAAAGAAAACTGTTGAGATCTTCAAAACTGCTGAGGCTAGAGGGCTGCAAATTGGTATGTTGATCATCCACCCTCCAATCATCAAACATACCAAATTGCAGACCTCTAGCTTCGGTAGTTTTTATCTTATTTAAGGTTAAAGTTACCCATAATCGTGCGTCTGGCACTACTATAGGTGCCAACAACACAGGCCACCACCTGGCCGTGGCTGAAAGTTTCATGGGGCGCGGCTGACAGTTTCATGGGCCATGGCTGCGGCGAGTTTCATACAGCATTATACGCTGTAGAGAAAACTCGATTGCGCCGAAGCAGCTTCGGCGAATCTTATTTATTTAATATTTTTATTTTATTATTTTTTTTACGTTATATTTCTTTGTACACGCTTTGTAATTACTGTTTAGTGCAGCTGACGAGTACATTAGCGAAGGTCGAAAGCTCTTAATACCTATTCCCATAAAACTTGGCTTTCCACAGCGGCTTTTTTCTTAAGCGATGTTTGATATAACTGTCATATTTTAGAGACACGACGTTTAATGTAATTGTTATTTTAAGGAAAGATTTTTGGCATTATCGCGTTAGTTTAGAGAACAGACGTTTGATATAATTTCTTTTAGAGGCACGATGTCCGATATAATTGTGTCATTTCAAAGATGTAATATGTAATATAACTGTAACTCAAAAAGATGTTTTGACATAACTGTACTGTCTCTGGTAGATGACGTGTGATGTAATTTTCATTTTAGAGATACGAGTGATGTGGCTGTTACATCAAAGAGAAAACGTCTGATGTAATTACGTTATTTCACAGGAACTACATCTGATATAATAATGTTATTTCACAGGGATGCTCTAATGCCACTTCTCAACCTTTCCAATCTTCTTACGCAGATTCATCTCTGCTTAGACCCTCTTTCTTTCAGTCGTAGTCAATGTCCACATTTCACTTCCTTAAAGGAGAGAGAGAGAGAGAGAGAGAGAGAGAGAGAGAGAGAGAGAGAGAGAGAGAGAGAGAGAGAGAGAGAGAGCTTCTTTCTTTCAATCGTACTCAACATCCACACTACACTTCCTTAAAGGAAAACTGACTCAAGAACTAGGACGCATAAAATGCAAATAAAGGAGGGAGAGAGAGAGAGAGAGAGAGAGAGAGAGAGAGAGAGAGAGAGAGAGAGAGAGAGAGAGAGAGAGAGAGGCCCTCTTTCTTTCAATTGTACTCAACATCCACACTTCCCTTCCGTAAAAGAAAGTTGACTCAAGAACAAGGACGCATAAGACAGAACTAGAGAGAGAGAGAGAGAGAGAGAGAGAGAGAGAGAGAGAGAGAGAGAGAGAGAGAGAGAGAGAGAGAGAGCAATTCCGCGGCAACGTGAGCATTTTTATCAACAAAACTCGTCAGTCCTGAGAGGAACCAGCGTACGGCAATAAAAAGAAAAATGAAAAAAAGAAACTCGAGATAAAATGAGACGCGCAAGCAACGCCAAGCATCAAGCACTCAAAAACAATAGCAACACAGAAGCCTCAGAGAGAGAGAGAGAGAGAGAGAGAGAGAGAGAGAGAGAGAGAGAGAGAGAGAGGAGATGAACTCGCCAGGCCACAAGCATCCTTATCAGCTTACAAGTTCTTGAGAGCGAATAGCGCTAAGCAACAAGCAACCCCCTTGAACAGAGAGAGAGAGAGAGAGAGAGAGAGAGAGAGAGAGAGAGAGAGAGAGATATCATTACTTCGCCAAGCAACAAGCATCTTTATCAACTTACAACGGCGGACCTCTCGAAGAAGAGCAGAGAGAGAGAGAGAGAGAGAGAGAGAGAGAGAGAGAGAGAGAGAGAGAGAGAGAGTTGTTTATTCGGGAAGACAAGCGTATCGGCAAGAACAAGCAGGCCGCCCAGCTGTGATAATCACCGTCATTTGCCTGTTTATGCTTGCCAGTGCCTGCGGGGCGGGTTGCTTGAAGTACCGGGGTTTAAACACACAGCAGGGAGATTTTTATCACCAGGTCTGTTTTTTTACAATTATGCTGTCATAAATATTTGTCATAAATAAGAGGGGACATCTATATTCGAGATAGCTCGAGGGTGATTGTACGGTTTGGTGATGTAAGTATATGAAGAATGGAATACATGAACACAATATAGAATTGAATGAATTGTTTAACCGAGGAATTTATGTAAATGCATAATATACAATGTAATAGGTATATGTATATTTATGTGTATCTATCTATCTACGCATATATATATATATATATATATATATATATATATATATATATATATTAACTTTATATATTTGTTCTGTGTTAGTAGTTACTAAAGTGTTCAAACTGGATGGTATTTAATGGAGTTTTATTCAAAAGTTACAAGCTTTCTTGGAGTCCAAGTTGATTACGGAAGCCTGTAACTTTTGTTTGAATAAATAAAATCTCATCCAGTTTGAATGTCATCCTATTAAAATGAGGTCCTGATATATATATATATATATATATATATATATATATGTGTGTGTGTATATATATATATATAAATATCCACATATATTAGTCCTTGAAAGCCTGTAACTATATAGATGTCATCCTATTAAAATGAGGTCCTGATATATATATATATATATATATATATATATATATATATACATATATATATAAAGCACTCCCACATATATATGCACAACTAAATAAAAAAAAATTACATGCAACCACAAGCTATGGAAAACATATTCTTTCTACGCATACACACAACCTGGACCTCAGAAGGCGCATCGTGTAAATGTGCATTTACACATTTACACATTCTACACAACCATCCTCTCGTGACACCTCAAACCCCAAATGCAGAAGACGACTTCGCCGGGTCTCCGGAGAGACTAAAAATATATCGACCCTCGTTAATGAGACTCATTTCGCTTGACCTATCATGTAACGCGGTCCCCCTGGGGGCTTAAACCTGAGATAACGGAGACAATCCAGGTCAAGGAAGGTCAAACTTGGCAGGCAGTCTGTGCGTGAATGAGAGTATATATATATATATATATATATATATATATATATATATATATATATATATATATATATATATATATATATATATTAGATATCATCGACACACAATCACGGGTGGAACAGAAGTAAATTTCTGACTCACGTCAGGATCGAACCCAGGTCTTTCAGCTGAAAGACAAGACCGCTGCCAACCATGCCACACAAGTCATAAAAGAAACTGAACGACCTGGGTTCCTGATCAGAATTTGATGTATAGTCATATATTATATATATATATATATATATATATATATATATATATATATATATATATATATATATATATATATATATATATATATATATATATATATATATATATATATATATATATATATATATATATATATATATATATATATATATAATTTCAACATCTAACAATTTCAACATCTATGCATTTCTGCTTTTACTCATCCAATTTACCAGGTAACGTTTCACATTCTCTCAATTCCTATATTGCATAGATTTCCCTATTTACTTGTTCAGTCTTCTGTAGAGTCACAAATCCGTCGTCTAAACTTACTTCCTAGAATTCAGTTTCATTTACGTTCTTCCTCTAGTAACAGTCTAACATCCGCTACATAAACACAAGCCAGCGCCATCTACTGACGAGAAGTCAAAACATGAATCCTTGCGGTATTGTATATTCTATCTTATTTTATTTACTTTTGCATGGGGAAGGGTGGGGGCAGAGGGGGTTGGGTAGAAAGCGGAAGTCGAATTTACGGTCGATAATAAATAAGAAAGAGTTTGTATGAGCCTGAGTTGTTCAAGTGGTGATCTGATATCTTTAACATGTAAACAAACTAGCGCCATGGATGCATGTTGGGGGGAGGATATGGGTGAGGTGGGGCTGGGGAAGAAGATACAAGAAATAGAAATAGAAGAAGAAGAAGAAGAAGAAGAAGAAGAAGAAGAAGAAGAAGAAGAAGAAGAAGAAGCGCCATCTAACGACGTGAAGTCAAAACATGATTCTAGACAGTGTATTATTTTTTATTATTTTTTGCCGGGGGGGGAGGGGATAGGAGGGAGGGGAAGTCGAATTTACGGTCCATAATAAAGAAGAAAGACTTCGTATACGTTAAGATCTCACTTGGAAAGTGCGCTTAATGTAGCAATTCAGCAAAACTGTCAAAGAACAGCAAAAGCATTTGCATGCTTCAAGCACTTGCCACGAGTGCAGTGAATTGACGCTATCAACTCCCCCTTTTGTAGCAATCCCCGCCCCCACATCCCCGCCTGATGCACCCTGTGCCTCTTTTCGTGCCCCTCTCAAATCTTTATTAATTTATTTGCCTGTTCACTTATTTTTTTCATTTATTTATTGAGAGAATAGAAATGAGAGCATTTCAAACATTTTTCAAACAAATATTCATAATTTTTATTCATTTACTTTTTACTAAAAAAATAAATAAGAGAAAATTTAACACATTTCTCAAACAGATATTTATAATTTCCTCTCTTTTCTACTATATCCTATTCATATTGCTTATTCATGCATACATACTTACACATACATACGTATAGATACGTACATACATACATGCATACACGTATAATATAAACAAACAAATTTTATATACTATAAACAAACATATATATTATATATATATATATATATATATATATATATATATATATATATATATATATATATATATATATATATATATATATATATATATATATATATATATCAATGAAAGTGGAACTGAATACTGCAACAGTATAATAATATAATGCAAGAATACATCTCAGTATATTCTAGTTAACAACCTATTTTACAACATTCACTCACGCTGACAGCCTTAACCAGAACGTTAAAAATACATTAATTATCGAAATAATAAAAAAATTAAACCAAAGACAACCAATCGAACAAGTTCCGATACAAAAAAAAACGAAAAAATAAAAACTTCCCAAACCTTAAGCCGAAGCCAGCACGAAACGCGACCAATCGGACGAGTTCCCAATGGGACGAAAGGGAGGGAAAAAGTTCGGACGTTACGACGAAGTCAACGATTCGTAGATGACATTTAAGGCGGTGTTCGAGGCGTCCCGTTTGAGTAATGGCCGCTGGCTACGAAAGACTTCCCCGTTTTCCGACTGTTTTCCAATGCCATTCCAAAAGGTACCAAATGGTTTTTCTTTATTTTTCTATTCTAAACTTTCCATTCCTAGCGCCTTATGCAAGGGTACTTTTCCTCACGGAAAAAATCTTCCCTCCACTTCTGCAATCTTCTCTCCACTTCTGAAATATTCCCTCCATTTAGGCAATCTTCCCTCCACCTCCGCAATATTCCTCCACCTCTGAAATTTTCCTCCACCTCCGCAATCTTACCACCTCCAATATTCCTCCGCCTCCACAATCTTCCCTTCACCTCCGCAATATTCCCTCCACCTCTGCAGTTTTCCCTCCACCTCCGCAATCTTCCCTCCCCCTCCGCAGTATTCCCTCCACCTCTGCAATTTTCCCTCCACCTCCGCAATCTTCCACCTCCGCAATCTTCCTCCACCTCCGCAATCTTCCCTTCACCTCCACCTCCACCTCTACAATTTTCCCTCCACCTCCTCTTACTGTCACCTCCGCAATATTCCCTCCACCTCCGCAATCTTCCCTCCACCTCCGCAATCTTACTTTCACCTCCGCAATATTCCCTCCACCTCCGCAATCTTCCCTCCACCTCCGCAATCTTACTGTCACCTCCGCAATATTCCCTCCACCTCCGCAATCTTCCCTCCACCTCCGCAATCTTACTTTCACCTCCGCAATATTCCACCTCCACTTCTTTCACCTCCGCAATCTTCCCTCCACCTCCGCAATCTTACTTTCACCTCCGCAATATTCCCTCCGCCTCTGCAATCCTCCCTCCACTTCTGCAATCTTCCCTCCACTTAGGCAATCTTTCTTCCACCTCTGTAACCTTCCCTTCACCTCTGCAATCTTCCCTCCACTTTTGCAATCTTCCTTCCACCTCCGCAATCTTCCCTCCACTTTTGCAATCTTCCTTCCACCTCCGCAATCTTCCCTCCACTTGGGCGATCATCCCTCAAGTTTGCGGACAATTCTTATCCTCCTCCCCTTTTCAGTTCATATTCATGTCTTCCCTTCCACTATAAGTGATTATATGACAGAAAATGTAATCTTAAATAAATGTAAGTGGTGACACTTCCTTGTATCATAGAACAGTTCTCAAAAAAAAAAAAAAAAAGTAGAGTCCCTCAGACGAGCACATGAAGCTTGAAAATGAAAGGCTAAGACGAAGTCAACAATGTCAGCCGACCAATCGGATAAGTTTCCGATGGAATGATGAAACCAAAAACAAAAAAACTTCTGACATTAAGACGAAACCAACTGCTGCAATGTTCGTAAATAATTTTTTTTTTTATGTTTTCTGATCGTTTAGTTTCAGCTATTACAACTGGCCACAGAAGACTCTGTCCCCACGTTCGGCCTTCCCCAGGTCCCCAAGAAAACACGGAAATTCCCCAAGGGAACCCAAGTCATCCCCAGGTCCTCAACAATGCATGGGAATTCCCTAAAGAAACCCAAGTCATCCTGGGCAAGCATCCCCAGGTCCTCAACAATATACAGGAATTCCCCAAGGGAACCAAAGTCATCCCCAGGTCCTCAACAACACACAGGAATTCCCAAAGGGAATCCAAGTCATCCCCAGGTCCTCAACAACACACAGGAATTCCCCAAGGGAACCCAAGTCATCCCCAGGTCCTCAAGAATACACGGGAATTCGGAACCGAAGTATTTTCCTAAGCTTTCCCTTGAAATTTCCCTAAAGGAAGATATTTTTCCCTATGTATTCCCATTCCCAGTGGCATGCTTCATTCTGTTCATTCCTGTTCCCATCCTTCCCATCCTTAGTTCTCCCCTCACCTCGTCACAAGAGGAGTTCCATACTCCTACTTACAATGCTAAGTCTTCTTTCCCTTACCATTCCCCGCTCGAGTGCCCAAATTCTTCCCCCATGGCTTTTGTACCCATCGGGAAAAATGTCTTACCCTTCTAGGGTACCTTTGGGATGATTTGTACCCCTCCCAAATATTACACAGAATTAGACCCTGATAATCGGGGTACCCATTTCGTCAACTCTCAATCAGGGGTCGCGTAATTCTTCATATATCACGAAGCACTTCTCTCTATGGGGTTGAAATTGAATTTTCTACTAAAATTTGAAAAATGAATCTGCTAGAGAGAGAGAGAGAGAGAGAGAGAGAGAGAGAGAGAGAGAGAGAGAGAGAGAGAGAGAGAGAGAGAGAGTTGATATTTATTTAAGATTTAATTATTAAAACCAGTGTCATGAAGTACTTCAACAGTACAAAAAATCATTTTGTCTAATTTATTTTTAAATTCTCTCTCTCTCTCTCTCTCATGATGCACTTCAACTATTATGAAAAAATACCTTTCCGTCCAATTTATTTATTTTTTTGGAATTTATTCTCTCTCTCTCTCTCTCTCTCTCTCTCTCTCTCTCTCTCTCTCTCTCTCTCTCTCTCTCTCTCTCACCACCTACTGTATATCATTCTATATCCATCCATTACCTTTCTCCCCATCAATTGCTAGGGCTTTTTAGCATCTTCGTCAGTGTCACGTGACCCGAAACGTCAATTTAAATGAATGAGACCCCGAGATACACAAACTTCCGCTTTCTCCCTCGTGCCATTTAAGCTGTAATGTGATTTGGTTCGGTCCATTAGTTCCCGAGTCGTTTGTCAGCAAGAGGAAGAGGGTTGCAGGGGCAAAACCTCTCTCTCTCTCTCTCTCTCTCTCTCTCTCTCTCTCTCTCTCTCTCTCTCTCTCTCTCTCTCTCTCTCTCTCTCTCTCTGTTCTTACATGGGACACTTTAATATTTATGTATAAGGCTTAATGAGTCTTTGTACCTAAATTCTCTCTCTCTATATATAACGAACGAACGAACACATTTCCCTAACATTCAGGGAATTTTTTCTGGTTGTACAGTAATTTTCCCGGTTGTATCGAAATTTTCCCTACTGCAGAATATTTTTCCTAGGTGGAGAGAATTTTCCTGGTTGTAAAATTTTTTCTTGACTTTAGGCGAATTTTCCCTGTTGCAGAATAATTTTCCCGGATGGAGAGAATTTTCCTGGTTATAGAATCGCTTTCCTGGCAGCAGGGGAATTTCCTAAGTTGTAAAAAAATTCCCTGACTTTAGAGGAATTTTCCCTGTTGCCAGAATAATTTTCCTGGACATTGGGGAATTTTCCTGGTTGTAAAAAAACTTTCCTAACTTGAGGGGAATTTTCCTGGTTATAAAATTGCTCTCCTGACTGCAGGGGAATTTCCCTAGCTGTAAAAAAATTCCCTGGCTTTACAGGAATTTTCCCTGTTGCAGATGAATTTTCCTGCACGGTGGGGAATTTTCCTGGTTGTAAAAAACTTTCCTAACTTGAGGGGAATTTTCCTGGTTATAAAACTTCTCTCCTGACTGCAGGGGAATTTCCTGTAAAAAAATTCCTGGAATTTTAAGATGACCTGCATCTGGGGATTTTCTGGTTGTAAAAACTTTGAAGGGGGGAATTTTCCTGTTGGCTGCAGGGGAATTTCCTTAGTTGTAAAAAAACTTCCCTGAACGTAGAGGAATTTTCCATGTTGCCAGAATAATTTTCCTGGACGGTGGGGAACTGTCCTGGTTGTAAAGACAACTATCTTGATTTGAAGGGAATTTTTCCTGTTGGAGAGAGAGAGAGAGAGACAGAGAGAGGCTGACTGAAGTACCGATGACGTAAATGAACGAACATAATTCAGTTATCCAAGAAGAATTCTCATGTGATGGATGCCACAGAAACCTCAAAAATGATGAGGACTTTTAACCATGAATGAGTTATGAGGTGACAGGAAACGAGGACGTCACTCATGGGATGTCCCGTGAGGAAGGTGGTTTTTTTTTTTTAATCTGGCGTTGCCTGGCCTCATTTCATTTTGACTCCAGATATTTTTTATTTCTTATTTTTTCATAACATTTTTTTCACTTTTTGGGGTGTTTAAGTTTAGTATTTGGCCTTTATATAAACATATATATGTATATATATATATATATATATATATATATATATATATATATATATATATATATATATATATATATATATTAATGGGTTACTTTCTAAAGTAACGATAAACCCCTCCTGAAAAAGATAATTTGGCAAAACTGAAATCACTTTACAGATACAAAAGAGTTTATCTGTACATATCTATAAATATAAAAATATATTTTCTCCCACAGCACTTCAGGCAAAACAGAAATTGTGATAATATATATATATATATATATATATATATATATATATATATATATATATATATATATATATATATATATATATATATATATATATATATGCCTGTCAATAAAAGACATCAGACTTATAAGCTAAAATAAATCTCTCTCTCTCTCTCTCTCTCTCTCTCTCTCTCTCTCTCTCTCTCTCTCTCTCTCATCGAAGCTCGATCATGAAACTTTTATCCGGCGTAACAGGTCGTTTTTGCCGACTATATCTGTTATCCGAAACGGGACAGTTTTTTTCTTATCATTAAGAGAGATGGAGGAACTTTTTTCATGTTTTTTTTTTTTTTTGCCATTTTCGACTTTTGCTTCTATTAACGCTCGAGTATCTTTCTTTCATGTAACGGAGGAAGGTAAAGTTTTTTAAAATTATTTTTGTTTTTTATTTTTATTTTTCATTAGTTTTTTGTTATCAATTTGTTATTGTTGTGGCCGTAGTTATTGGTATTATAATTGCTGGTAATGATAACATCATTTCTTTAATATCTGTTGTGTAATTAATATTACTCTCATTTCTTTAATATCTGTTGTGTAATCAATATTACTCTCAATTATAATTTGTTTTCGCATTACAGAAAAAAATTTTTCGAAAAATAACAATTATTAACCTACTCAAAAACAATTATCAATTATCATTATGTAAATTACATTGTTCACTTTACATCTGCTCAACAACAATCATCAATTATTGTTAGATAAACTATGGCCTTCAAGGAATAACAATTATTGCCTCCCATGAACTAGTTAGAAAAATAATTTTAAAAGTTACTCAATTAAAAAAAATTACTAAAAAAAATTGCCCAAGTAAGAAAAAACTAAACAATCACTCGAGTAAAAAAAACCGAAGCAGTATATATGTTACGGGCAGATACCGAAACCGGGCATTTCACGAACTGCCTGAATATTCCAGCAGATAGCGAAATGCACTTGGGGACATTTGATCCCCCCAGGGGCTAGTACTAAACACGGCGAAACAGTGTAGGTGAGTCACTGTTTCGCCGTGTTTAGTACCAGGAGCCCCTAAGTGCATCTCGCTGTCTGCCTGAAACTTCAGGCAGTCCGCGAAATGCCTGGTTTCGGTATCTGCCTGTAACATATATAGCCCTCGGCCTATGCACCTGAAGAAGGCGCTGAAGAAGGTACGAGAAATAAAAAAACACCCTCTCTAGCTTCTCATCGGGGCAATATATATGAGGCGTGAACCAGGATATTGTTTATTTGGACTAAAAATATCCTTTTCCTGTCTTCTCTCTCTCTCTCTCTCTCTCTCTCTCTCTCTCTCTCTCTCTCTCTCTCTGTTTGTTTGTGTTCGCGTTGCGTACCGCTGAAATTAAGTGGTCTATCGATTCATAATGATGGGATTAATTTTTGCTTGCTTGCTCTCTCTCTCTCTCTCTCTCTCTCTCTGTGTGCTTATTTTTTTGTGCTTATTTTGCAGTGTGTAGTATTATTAGAATGCAGTATGTAGTATCTAATTCTTCCTACTACTTTAATTAAAATTGTCTCTCTCTCTCTCTCTCTCTCTCTCTCCCGAGCGCTTATTTTTCTGTATGTATTATTAGAACGCAGTGCGTAGTATCTAATTCTTCCTACTACTTTAATTAAAACTGCCGTTCGTTCTCTCTCTCTCTCTCTCTCTCTCTCTCTCTCTCTCTCTCTCTCTCTCTCTCTCTCTCTCTCTCTCTCTGAGTTCTTATCTTTCTGTGAGTATAATAAGAATAAAGTGTGTGTTATCGATTCATGCTTACTGAACTATTTAAAATTCTCCTATCTCTCTCTCTCTCTCTCTCTCTCTCTCTCTCTCTCTCTCTCTCTCTCTCTCTCTCTCTCTCTCTCCTTGCAACTAGCAGAATTAGGAAAAATTTCAAACGCCCTGGATAAGCGTTATGTCCCTGGTGTACATAAATTCTTGCAACACTTAGAAAAGAACGAAATTGCTTTCAAAAACTTAATTAAAAACTTTACAACCTTTTGAAGATGCCACTTATGAAATAAACAGCTTAATGAGTAACTATTCAAGAAGCCTGTCTCATTGTGTATGAAGAGAGGCGTAAAAACAGCAGTATAGAACTACTGAAAGTGCTTTAAAACGGTTACCCATCCAAGAACTGAACAAACACCACCAGGCCTTAAAATTTTGGCTACAGGATGAAAAACACGCTTCTCTCATATTACTACTGAACAGAGAAAAGCTCCAAGCCGTTACGGAAATGGAACCGCTTAAAAAAAAAAAAAAAAAAAACACTAACTCGCGGGCATGTTGACCTTTAAGTGATCAAACGAATTATAGAAAAGAACTTGTGATATATGATAACAAAACCTGACCGTTTAACGACAACCCAATAATAAAATCCTTAAAAGGAAGAGTAGGAGGGGGTGGGAAGAGTTGGGGAGAAGGGGGACGACTGGGCAGGAGGAGGGGGAGGGATAGGAATGGAAAGAGGAAGAGGAGACAAGAGCAGGAGAAGGATTAGTGGTTGGAAAAAATGTGGAAAATTAAAAAAAAAAAACCAAGGGGGCGTAGCTCCCCTTGCCTTCCCTCTCCACATAGATGCTTTGTACTGACTTGACTTTGATTACACACAGACAGACAGACACTGAAAAAATGACAAAGAAGGGGGGGATAGCTCCCTTTTTCAAGGGGGCTTGGTTCTTCATTATATGTACGAAATTGAACTCCCCTTTACCCATAAGAAGCTTCGTGCCAAATTTGGTTGAAACTGACCAAGGAGTTCTTGAGAAGTCGAAAAATGTGAATATTACGCCAAACAAACAGATAATTCGATCGCAAAAGCTCAACCAGGTTCACCTCAGGTAACCTAAAAAAAAAAAAAAAAATTTTTTACTTAGTCTTTCCCATTCCCCTAAAGCAAACTCAAGTTAGGTCATTCGTTAAGGTCACAGTTTCCGAAAACAATGAGAAATCCTTGCGAGGAAACGTTCCTGAGTATTTTTTTTTTTATCAGACTGTTAAAAGGAGGTGAAACCACTATTATTACACATTATTCCATGGCTAAGATGTCTGTTTTCTCTTTCAATAAGGTTCATATGTGTGCTACTATGGTCGAAATACACCAGAATTTTTGTTTTTTAAAATAAAGTGGAAAAACAAATAATAAATACTACAAGAATTTTATCTTTACCAAAACCTTCAGGTTTTAGATTAGTATTACATTATTTCTGGGATAATATGTCTGTTTCTCATTTTGATATGGTTTCATATGTCTGCTAATATACTTAAAAGTAAGTCAGAATTTTGTTTTTTGTTTAAAAAAATTTCCAACAGAGAAATGTTACAAGAATTTTATATTTATCAAAACAACATTTAGTGATTTTTGGGGGGGTCAATAAATAGCTTCCTCTAAGAAAGGGTGACTTAATGACTTAACAAAAAAAAAAAAGTCGTGGTCACTGACACCTACGAGATTGTTACATTAGTCTAGAAACAGAAATAATAGTTTTTTATTCTTTTAAAATGTGTAAAATTGGTCTCCAAAATTTCTATTGAATAAGTCAAGTTCTTCTCTGCAAACAAGGAAAGAAAATAGATTCACTACCACTCTTTTCCTCCTGTCAGCACATAAACCACACCTTTGATACTACATCTGAAGTAAATCTGCATAATAGACAAAAAGATACTATTATAATACTGTATAATAGACATTATCCCATGAATTTTTTTGCCAGACCAGCAACTGGTTACAGTGAAGTCCGAGAGGAGAAGAGAAAGTCACAATACCCAGAAGAAAGCAAATGGTAAAATGTGACATGACAGTGAATAAAAATAGACTTGCAATAAACAAAGACTGACAGAAATACTGACAGACAGACATACAGAGAGGAAATCTTTAGTCCCCATAACTTTCTCGATAGGGACCTATAAAACCCAGAAGAACCCACCTTGTAAATCTCACAGTAAACATACGAAGTGTGACAGACACACTGACAGACAGACAGAGAAGAAAACCTTCCAGTCTCATAACCGCTTCTAACAAAGACCCCGACATCGAAATCTTATGAACACCCGTGGGGGATGATTTACGAAACGTACGTAAAAGTCGAAAAATCCTATTCAAATTATATTAGGGAATGAGAAATATGCAATCCCGTGAAAACTTTCCAAAACTATCGTAAAGTGGCCAAACTGAGGAAAACTTATTTTACATACGATTCTGCAAACTTGAATCTACCGCATAACTTCAGGATTAAAGAATTTTTTTCCAAATGGGCCATTTCATTTTAAATTAATTTTCATTCTATAAAGTACGTAATTTCACACGGTTTTTCCTTCATATTATTTTCATGTGGTCCTCAAAATTACTAAATATATTAACGTATCAAATAAGAATTTAAGGCTAGGAATGGCTAGCTTACAAGAATTTGGGCATAATTTTTACTGAATTCTTACAACTGCATGTTTTTCTAAAATATGCGTACTAAATACTACTTGTTGACACTCTTCGCATCAATAATAATTGCAAATGTCTTTCCTATACAACCAGAATTTTCCACCATAAGCTAAGAATCTAAGGAACTTATGTACACCAAAGAATTAACAGACCATTAATATGCAAATCCTGATTCACGACTTCAAGAAACCTGCTCTAAAAATTAGCTGAAATATTTTAGCCTTTCAAAACTTGGAGAACAAAGAGTACAACTGAAGAACATTAGGAGAACAAAGGGTATAACTGGAGAACATTCTTTCACGGTTTTAATTTCAATCTCCCGAGATCCTAAACTCAAACAGGGAATTCCGGCGTTCAACAACAGATAATCATAAAGAACTTTCTCTCTCTATATCAATCGCCGAAACTTGGACAAAGAGGCTGAGGTCTGGATTCCTCTGGGTTCCTCGGAGCTTCGAGAACAAAGAGAGAAAATATCCGAGGAATAATTTGTTTCTAGCCAAAACTACATCTACTGCATTCCAAGGGAATGAATGAGACATGTGAGAAGTGTTCACATTCCAGCACTGTTTCAGTTGTAGTGATAAATTTGTATGGTAAACATGCGCACACACACAGATGAACATAAATACACACACAAACAATACATGCATATATATATATATATATATATATATATATATATATATATATATATATATATATATATATATATATATATAATTATAGATACATATATATACTTGAAAAATATATATATATTATACATATATATATATACATATATATACTTGAAAAAAATATATATATTATATATATATATACATATATATATGAAAAATATATATATATATTATACATATATATACATATATATACTTAAAAAAAATATATATATATATATGTGCGTGTATGTGTATATATACAAATATATACATGCATATGTATATGCGTATGTGAATTCATATAGCTTTGTCAATGACATTAGCATATATCACACGAACACTTCAGCCTTATGCAAATCCTTCCAGACCAAAAAAAATAAATCCACGATATACACCACTTATATGCAAATGCCTTAACAACCCCTCACAAGCCCTTCCCTTATTGAGTGCCACAGAGTGCCACTGTGGCACTGGCCTAACGCATTCAAAGAAACAATTCTTTTGTTAGGTTGTGATTAACTGTCTTTTGCCCGATGAGCATGTCAGGGAGAATGGTGAAGAAGGATAGATGGATGACGCTGGGGAATAAGAGAGAGAAGTGTGCGGTGTTAATGGTACAGTGGGACAATCTGTGTGTATGTATGTATGTATGTGTGTATATATATATGTACATGTGTATGTATGTATGTATACATACTGTATATATATAAGTTCATCCTTATCTATACCTACACTGCTCTTACCCTATTAATCCTTCGGTTATCAGTGTTCCATCTCAAATAGATCTGTGTGATACAGTTTTCCTGGAATTATATCAATATATATATATGTATTATATCAATATATATATATATATATATATATATATATATATATATATATATATATATATATATATATATATATCAATATATATATATATATATATAGAGAGAGAGAGAGAGAGAGAGAGAGAGAGAGAGAGAGAGAGAGAGAGAGAGAAAGGTTGGACAGCAAGGCTGAAGTAAAGAAGATAGAATGGAGGTAAAGTAAAAAGTTAAAAAGTGGATATATACTGGTAGCGGCCGAAGGGACACTGCAAACACCCTATTGTAAATGCCTACAGTGCACCTCGTGAGGTGAACTGACGGCAGTACAGAGAGAGAGAGAGAGAGAGAGAGAGAGAGAGAGAGAGAGAGAGAGAGAGAGAGAGAGAGAGAGAGAGAGAGAGAGAGAGAGGTTTAAAAAATAAGCGAAATCAAATATACCTAAATGAATTACCAACACGGAAAGCTACTCATATCTCATTCATAAATGATACCAAAAATCCTCAAATGAAAAATCCTAATTTAATCCTGCCATATATCTAGGGTCATTAGTACCTTTTCCAGCGTACTGTGAAAAAGAGAAAATCTCTCTCTCTCTCTCTCTCTCTCTCTCTCTCTCTCTCTCTCTCTCTCTCTCTCTCTTCATCCGAAGCCAGTTGAATTCCTCAAGAAACATAACCATGTCTGTGTGTTCGCATATACCTTATTAACCAGTGTGGTGAAGAATAAAGCCAGTCAGATAATGTAGCCTAAAATGACAAGAACAGGACACTTGTAGAAGCCTCTTTAGGGTGTTGAAGGAGTTGGACAGCTAAGAGACCAAAGGGGAAGGAATGAAGAGTGAAAAGCTCTACTAAATGGTCTCTTCGTCCTCAGACACATTGCTTTCTGACTTATAATTATCATTCGTTCTCTTAGCTACCCTTGGCTGTCCAACTTCTTTAACTTTATTAGCGTTAATTTTCATCCACAATTAATCTAGATGTGAGAGAGAGAGAGAGAGAGAGAGAGAGAGAGAGAGAGAGAGAGAGAGAGAGAGAGAGAGAGAGAGAGAGAGAGAGTCCAAGAACAACTTGCAACATGGAAATCGAAGAAGAGAGAGAGAGAGAGAGAGAGAGAGAGAGAGAGAGAGAGAGAGAGAGAGAGAGAGAGAACCAAGGAATCCACGGCAGAGACAACTAGCAGACACACAAACCGGAGAGAGAGAGAGAGAGAAAACAGTTCCCCAGAGTGTTGACAGACCGGCCTCTGACACATGAGATATATGGCAGGCCTCCGGAAATATTAAAAAAAAAAAAATAAAAAGAAATACAGAAAAAGGGCTATTATTCGCTTGTCTGTTATTGCTTAGTTCTGCATTTTCTGAAGAGCACACACTTTTATCACACTTGCTTGTCGTTCACAACTGTTTAAGCTTCATTTTTTTATCTATTCATTTATTATTATTGATATTTTAAAAAATATTTTGTTATCTTTTTCTGCTCTTTCTCTTCTCTACTTTAATATTTTCTTTCTTTCGCATACGGTTATCCTGTTCTCTAAAAGTTAGTAATTCGCCGGTAATAATCATAATAATAATACATATATAATAATAATAATAATAATAATATAATAATATATATATATATATATATAATCAATATACAATCATATATATGGAATCAGAAATAAATTTCTGACTCAGAAATAAATTTCTGACTCACATCAACCCACGTCTTTCATTTGAAAGACGAGACCGCTGCCAACCAAGCCACATTAGTCATAACAGAAGTTAGCCTGCCCAGGTAAAGCCTTAGGTACAGTGGTACTCAGGTTCCAACTTCTTTTATGACTTGTGTGGCTTCGTTGGCAGCGGTCTCTCCTCTTTCAATTGAAAGATCTGGGTTCGATCCTGATGTGAGTCAGAAAATATATATATATATATATATATATATATATATATATATATATATATATATATATATATATATATATATATATATATATATATTATATATATGTGTGTATACAGTATATACACACACACACATATATATATATATATATATATATATATATATATATATATATATATATATATATATATATATCTGCATGGTTGCATGAACACTTACACACAAATCTCTTGCACACAAAATTACGAGAATCACGGAAAGAATATTTTCCATAACACTCACTCACACTAAATTTCAGTAATTTCCTACGAACGCTATAATAGAACCCAAATACCAATACTTACAAGAATCAAGTAGTGATTTGCATTCATCTTTCAATTTCGCCTTTCAACCCTTGTAGTAAATTTCCCGTGGAAGGCGAATGGACACATACCTGGAAATAAAGCAGTTTAAATATGAATTAGAACGTTTCACTGAAGATTAATAATTAACATATATATGAACACAAGATACATATATATATATACATATAAATATGTATATATATATATATATATATATATATATATATATATATATATATATATATATATATATATATATATATGCAGTATATATTCATATATATGTATTACAATTTTGTCAGTTATACCCTGGTGACTATTTATATAATCACAAGTACATTATCAAGCCACATTCATTACTTCAACTTCGAATTCACCGACAGGCAATCATAAATGCTAAGTTCATTTGCCTTGGCCGGGATTCAAACCTCTGCCTCTTTTGGATTAATTAGAGTCACGGGAGGTCCAGCTATCCATTAGGTTATTTTGATAGCCGAATGAATAATAAATAAATAAATAAAAATACATATATATATATTCCTTTTTATTTATCTCCTATTTTATGAAGACATTCTATTCTTTGAAGCTTACTTAACAAGTTAAAAATATTCTAAACTTGTGTCATAACAATGCGGGAACATTACGAATAAATAATAATAATAATAATAATAATAATAATAATAATAATAATAATAATAATAATAATAACAATAATAATAATAATAATTTCACACATCAATTAAAAGGATAACTAGAGCCATAAATAATAATAATAATAATAATAATAATAATAATAATAATAATAATAATAATAATAATAATAATAATAGTTTCACACATCAATTAAAAGAATAACTAGATCAGAAACTATTAATATTCCCTAAAGCCACCCAACAAAGGAAACAGGTTACACACTGAAACAAAACAAATGAACACCAGCAAATGACGCAACCGTCCCGGGTCACAGAGCAACGAAATTCGGCATGTGGCCTCACCCCTCCCGGGGGTGGGTGTGACCTCTTCAAAAGACCCATCCTGAGCAACCAAAGAGGGCATTCTTTGCCAGGTCACGTGGGCTGATGACTAGGCGAAGCGGGTCTCGCTCGTCTTGAGAGGGGGAAAAAATATTTTCATTGTCAACTCCAGATGTATTTAGAGATACGAGTGGGCATCGTCGTGTGTGTGTGTGTGTGTGTGTGTGTGTGTGTGTGTGTGTGTGTGTGTGTGTGTGTGTAGCCTGGATTTTTTTCTTTCTCTCTCTCTCTCTCTCAAGATAATTTTGATGTCAGCTGCACACGATATATCTGTAATCTGACGAATGGACAGTCATTTCTCTCTCTCTCTCTCTCTCTCTCTCTCTCTCTCTCTCTCTCTCTCTCTCTCTCTCTCTCTCTCTCATGTAATTCTGATGTCAACTACAAATGATATATCCAAAATCTCTCTCTCTCTCTCTCTCTCTCTCTCTCTCTCTCTCTCTCTCTCTCTCTCTCTCTCTCTCAAGATAATTCTGATGTAAGTTACACACGATATACCTGTAATCTGTCGAATCTGTCGAATAAACAGTCATTTTCTTTTCTCTCTCTCTCTCTCTCTCTCTCTCTCTCTCTCTCTCTCTCTCTCTCTCTCTCTCTCTCTCTCTCTCTCTCTCTCTCTCTCTCTCTCTCTCTAGAATTGCATGACCTCGTTCCCACATCCACGAGAATTAAATATAAATCTGTACATTTCCAGTCCCTCATTTATGACCCAACTCGGCCCCAAGCAAAACGGAGAGAACGCAGATATGTATTTACGAAGTAAATTAAATGGGCAGAGGGCATGGGAAAGTAGTCATACCCATTCCACCATTCCAAACAGCATTCCTGACATTCCTGAAACCATGAAACCATGACAAGTCACGGATACAGGACTGAAATCTTGCTTGGTATCTGGATCCTGGTTAAATGGCTGAAGCTGCCTGCTGCTGTCGGTTATATTTTTATTATAAAAATGTTTTTATTAAAATGTTTTTCTTTAATGTGAATTAAGTCATTTGGTTGGAGCATGATGTGCTGAAAAAATGACATCATTTTTTTTTGCAAATATTTTGGAAATTTTCCCAAATTTTGATACAAAATCGATGGGCAAAATGTTTTGGAAATTTTCCCAAACTTTGATACAAAACGGATGTGCAAAATTTTGTGAAAGTGTTCCCGAATTTTTATAAAAATTGATGTGCAAAATTTTGTGAAAATGTTCCCAAATTTTTATAAACACTGATGTGCATAACTTTGTGAAAATGTTCCCAAATTTTGATAGAAACTCGGTTTGTTGGAAAATTTCTTAAGTTTGATTCGACACTTGTCCGCTTAGCACAGTGGAAAATTAACCTCCCCCCTCTCTCTCTCTCTCTCTCTCTCTCTCTCTCTCTCTCTCTCTCTCTCTCTCTCTCTCTCTCTCCAAAACAATATTTGGTAAAAGAAAAAAAAGACACAAAATCGGTGAGTAAATTTTTTGAAAATTAACTCAAGCTTACTTCGAACCTTGTCCACCGAGCATCATGACAAAATGGCATCTCTCTCTCTCTCTCTCTCTCTCTCTCTCTCTCTCTCTCTCTCTGGCTAAAGCAATATATGGTAAAAGAAAAAGGACAAAATCTATGTGCAAAATTTTTGAAAATGTTTCCAAGTCTGTCTCGAACCTTGTCCACTAAGCATGATAACAAAATTGCCAACCTCTCTCTCTCTCTCTCTCTCTCTCTCTCTCTCTCTCTCTCTCCACACGTCAAAGAAACTGACAGATACCCCACGACGGTCTGTCGTTGCAACAGACACTAATCAAATGCACACGTTACTCCATCCGCGCATTAGGCAAATTTGAATGCAACAAGCATGTCCTGAAACTGACGAATGGCCCTTCAAAGAAAAGTCACCCCGACGGATCTCGGGTCTCATTGTGGTCCATTTTGTCCCAAATCAAGTCAGAAGGGGAGGGGGGGGGGAGGGTGGAGGGGGAATTTGAATTTGACAAGGCATATATCATATAGGCGATTCCTTGTTGAAGAATTGGCTTTTATATTGACAGTTCTTGGTTTGAAGACTAGACAATGCGAGATTTCGGCTGCGCCTCGTTGTAACCCATTATTACTGTATCCAGCTCCAAGGCCAGGTTCGTAAGAGGTGGATTAACCGTGAGGTTAACGGCCCCTAACCTCGTACAACATAAATGTCAGTGTTACCGAATCTCAAGGCAGTTGTTTGTAAGGAATGATCTGATGCTGATAACCTGTCGCGAATCGTAATGTGCGAATCGGCTACTACTTAGATACAAGCCGCCGCCTTTCAAAAGAAGGAGAAGAAGAAGGAGAAGAGGAAGAAGAGGAGGAGGAGGAGAAGGAGGGGTAGAAAAAGAAGAAGAAGGATGGGTAGAAGAAGAAGGAGGAGAAGGAAAAGGAGGAAGAGGAGGAGAAGGAAATAAGAAGCCGCGGCACAAGAGAAAACGGGAGAGATGGAGAGAGCTGCGGTAGTGGAGTTCCACAGGGCGAGACAATGGCGACCCGTCCTGTTTGTTGAGGAGACAGCCAGCCAGCCAGCCGGTCGCATTCGGATCTGCCAAGACCGGTTTAGAGGAATCTCTTATCCGAATGCGTCTGCGCCATTTTCGAGGTATTTCTGCAAGTAACCTGTGCTCTCGATTTCTTAATGGAATCCGGCTAGATAGCAGAGGAGTTACGATTTCTGAGACCAACTCTCCAACTTGGCTCGGCTTTCTCTGTCTGGAAGAGCTGGAACTTGTTGGTCAACTTCGAGTTGAACCGCCTGCAACGCAGATGGCTCAAAAGATGGCTGAGAATTATTCTTCCTTATTCTTGCATGTGAAGTGGACAATAAAGAATTGCATAACAGCAGGAGTTCTTGGCTACAAAGTGAAGAAGGAAATATGTATTTAATGCCTGTCGGATGGCCATTTGTGCATGATCTTTTAAACAATATACCTTTTAGTGGACATCTGAACTGTGAATTTACCAAGGATACGTCTTGAAATAATAATAATAATAATAATAATAATAATAATAATAATAATAATAATAATAATAATAATAATAATAATATACCATTTAGTGAATTCTGGCTGGGAATTCACCAGTGTCAAAATTATAATAATAATAATAATAAAAGATGAAATAAAATAAATAACTTATAACTATAACCATGAAGCAACACCAATAGTATAACACAACACCAAAGCAAAAATAAAAACATAAGGTCACGAAATATCTCATGTGACCTTCCACACAGACACACACATACACACACACACACACACACACACGTGCAAACAATACCTCGGGCCCCCCCCCCAAAAAGGAAAACTAGACATCAGAAAGTTTTGTGCGGCCCATCAATCATCTGGAAGAGAAAGGAGAAAGAGAGAGATATATATATATTACGTGAATGCAATGAACATCAGATATACCACACAATAGATGGAGGAAATTAGGCACTTACAAAGCGAAAGATAAAGATGAGGCTGCGTGAATTTATTATTATTATTATTATTATTATTATTTATTATTATTATTATTATTATTATTATTATTATTATTATTATTATTATTATTATTATTATTATTAAAAATGTAGGGAACTTTCAATACTGGGCTATTATTATTATTATTATTATTATTATTATTATTATTATTATTATTATTATTATTATTATTATTATTATTATTATTATTGCTGTTGATGTTGATGTTGATGTTGTTGTAACAAATATTATGAAATTAGAACAATGTACTATTATTATTATAATAATTATCATTATTATTATTGTGAATTAAACTTCAATATTACACATATTAAGCAACTACTTAAGATTTCAGCATTATGTGCTGCAAATAATAATAATAATAATAATAATAATAATAATAATAATAATAATAATAATAATAATAATAATAATAATAATAATAATACTGTTCTCATGCAACAAATCTCCGCCAAGACCAGGGGTCTCTCAAAAAACAATGTCCCTTATCCCATTTGGATCTCTGCCAAAATTTAACCACTTGATGCCAGTCACAGGGACAATCTTTGGAAAAATAAATCATAAAAATCCACAAACAACTTCAGGAGGATTCCTGCTAACAAACAAACAAAGAAACAAACGAATATAACGACAAACGCGACCTCCTTCGTCGGGGATAATAATAAAAATCCTGGCAGGAAATTATCAGGTATTGTTCACAAGAGCTGCCATTATCTACAGAGATGAAAGGAGATGACAGAATTGATGCTACGAGATTCTGATCTTACGTTCTGATCTCTTATTCTTCCCGTGTTCTTCCACTGACGCAATATTGTTCTCCTTTCTGGACGTCGACAGACGAACCTCCTTTAGATCGTCGATCTTCTGGACAAGATTGACAGAAGCGATCAGGAGTCTCAGCTTTCCCAACCGATGATTTTGATTGAGATCACTGCCTAGAGGGATTCCATTTTAGCCATCTTTCAGATGTAGAGAATTTCCAAGAATACCTTTAATACAATACCTCATGCGGTGCACTGTAAGCATTACTTAAGGTTCTTTCCACCGTGCCTTCGGCCCCTAGCTGCAACCCCTTTCATTCCTTTTACTGTACCTCCTTTCAAGTTCTCCTCCTTCCATCTTACTTTCCACCCTCTCCTAATAATTAATTCATAGTGTAATTGCGAAGTTTTCCTCCTGTTACACCTCTCACATCTTTCTACTGCCAATTTCCTTCCCAGCGCTGAATGACCTCATAGGTCCCAGTGCTTGGCCTTTGGCCTAAATTCTACATTCAATTCAATACAATTCAATTTAATACAATACCTATTAGAGTTAGTGCGTGCTACTCAATCTGTTCATGTGTCACGTTGTCACAATGCCCAATACAATCTCTCTTCTCGGCAGTACTGTGGATGTTTTCGCTCATCAGTCTGAGAGGCGATGCAACGCCAGATTTTTTATAAATCAATTAATTAGTCAAGCAATCTAGAGGGAGTGTAATTCTGACTTGCCTCGTTTGTTTTCTTATTTGTTAATGAATGTTACTGTATTGATTTCTGGTACTGGATATAAATATGTTTACTTGATTTCTATTAGTTTTTTTATCTTTTTATTTGCATATCCTGGTTCCTCTTCGTCTGTTTTCACAACAACAACAACAACAACAACATCAACAAAGAACAACAAAAAACCAACGTTCTATTTGTAACGACACAACACCAATCAATTCACAAAAAACAACAAGAGAGAGAACAAACAAAATATAACAACAACAAAAAACCAAAAACACAACCTACGTTCCGAAGATTTGCAACACCACCACTCAATTTACAAAAGCAAACATAAGTACAACAACAACCATTTGCAAAAACACAACCCCACTCAATTTACAAAAGCAAACATAAGTACAACAACAACAATTTGCAACAACACAACCCCACTCAATTTACAAAGGCAAACATAAGTACAACAACAGCAATAAAACATCAAAACACAACCAACATTTCGAGGATTTGCAGCAGCATAACACCAATCAACTCACAAAAAACAACAAGAGAGAGAACAAACATAAGCACAACAACAAAACACAACCAACGTTCCGAAGATTTGCAACAACAAAACGCCAATCAATTCACAAAAAACAAGAGAACAACATAAATACAACAACAACAACAACAACAAAACAACCAACGTTTCGAAGATTTGCAACAACAAAACACCAATCAATTCACAAAAAACAAGAGAGAGAGAGAACAACATAAGTACAACAACAATAAAACATCAAAACACAACCAACGTTTCGAAGATTTGCAACAACACAACACCAATCAATTCACAAAAAACAACGAGAGAGAGAACAAATAAGCAAAACAACAACAACAACAACAAGAGCACAACACCAATCAATTCACAAAAAACAAGAGAGAGAACAAATATGTAAAACAACAACAACAATAAAACATCAAAACACACCCAACGTTTCGAAGATTTGCAACAACGCATCATCAATCAATTTATAAACAAAAGTAACAAGAAAGAAAAGAGTAACACAAATATCCAGAATTTCCTTCGCGCGAACAACCAGAAAGCGCGAAACATGAGTCGTCCAATTCCGGGAATCCCAGAACCACAGTTCTCGAATTCCTGGGAGCGTTTTTATTCCTAAAGGTGGGATAAAACGTTTCGCTGGAAAAATAAAATAAAAACGTATGGGATGATTATCCTGGAACCGAGGGAACTGGAAAATGCATTCTGGAACATATTGTACATCTCTAAGAATTATTATTATTATTATTATTATTATTATTATTATTATTATTATTATTATTATTATTATTATTATTATTATTATTATAATACATGTACACAAACATATATAAATTATATAATATACATACATACAACATATATAAATATATATACGTACATACATACATACGTACATATATATATATATGCTGTATATATTATATATATATATATATATATATATATATATATATATATATATATATATATATATATATATATATATTCATATATATATATATATTCAGATAGAGAGAGAGAGAGAGAGAGAGAGAGAGAGAGAGAGAGAGAGAGAGAGAGAGAGATATTCACATTTCAAAAAGAACACAATAGAAGGCTCTAAATTACGAAACACACACACACACACACACACAGAGAGAGAGAGAGAGAGAGAGAGAGAGAGAGAGGAGGGGGGGATGCAAACACCATCACCAGCATAACATCTAAAAGCGTACCCCCCACCCCCCGCATCCCTGGCCCTCCCCAAAATTTCGGAGTATCGGATAAATGCCTCCACGGGACCTCTAACAGTAAACTCGAACTCTATAGAAGACCTGATGTCCCAAAATGGCCCGGGGGGGGGGTCCTCCGTGTGTGAGGGGTCACGTGACGCCGCTACCGATCTCATCAAAATCTCACAAATTGGGATAATGAGAGGGGAGGGGGAGGGGAAGACGGGAAGGAGGGGGAAGGCCAGTATCCCAAATTTCATAGGATTAGGGGTCTGTAGTCTTAACATTTTGTAGGGAGTGAGGTAGAATATTCCCTATCGTTTTTGGAAGGACAGGATGTAGAAGAAAAGGAGGAGGAGGAGGAGGAGGAGGAGGAGGAGGAGGAGGAGGAGGAGGAGGGAGGAGGAGGAGGAGGAGGAGGAGGAGGAGGAGGAGGAGGAGGAGGAGGAGGAGGAGGAGGAGGGGGAGGAAGAGGAGGGGGGAGGAAGAGGAGGATGAGGTGGATGGAGGAAGGAAGAGGAGGAAGAAGAGGAGGAGGAAGAGAAGGAGGAAGAGGAGGAGGAAGAGAAGGAGGAAGAGGAGGAAAAAGAAGAGGAAGTGGAGGAGAAAAGAATCATCAAGAAGAATAAAATAAAGAAATACCTAAAGTATGGGGCGGAAAAAGGAGTGGAAGAATATAATAAACCTTTCAAATGGCAAAGGAATAAAGAGGAGGAGGAGGAGGAGGAGGAGGAAGACAAGAAAAACTCCCTAGGCTGCTCATTCCTATTCTCACCAAATGGCTCCGTATGGCTGTAGGAAAGCTCCAGAGGTGATTCCAAAGATTGTCTGTCAATCCCTTTTACCTCTGCCCTACCCAATAAGCTACCTCTTCCTTTTCTAGGCCAAGACTATCCTGCTGTTATGCATCATCATATGTTTATTCAGAGGTCTCTTTCTCTATCACATATTTGGAATGTTTTCTCTTCACGTTTTAGTTTTCTGTAAGAGAAAACTATTGCGCCGGCTTGGTCTCTCCGTCCGTATTTTTTTCTGTACGCACGTCGTCTGTCCGCCCTCAGAAGGCTAGAGGGCTGCAAATTGGCGGTTTGGTCATCCATCCTCCAATCATCAAACATACCAATCTGCAGCCCTCTAGCACAAGTAGTTTCTAGTTTACTTAAGGATAAAGTTAGCCATAATCGTGCTTCTGGCAACGATATAGGATAGGCCACCACCGGGCCGTGGTTCAAGTTTCATGGAACGCGGCCCATACAGCATTATACCGAGACCACCGAAAGATAGATCTATTTTCGGTGGCATTGATTATACCCTGTACAGAAAACCCGATTGGGTCGAAGAAACTTCGGCGCATTTTTTTTTTTTACTTATCACGTATTCTCTATCTGCTTCTGTGTTTCCAGACTCAAAATCTATAGATTCCATCGAATTAAGACCCATTCTATTTCCCTGCATCCAGCCGTCAAAATTCAAAAGGTGATCACTCTTACATTTCTAAAAGCTTGGATCTGTGACTTCTTAACCTCAAAGGAAAAAAAAACAATAAAAATTGAACAAAAGAAGGAATAGATAATCATTCTTTTTTTTAATGACAGAGAAAATAAGTATATTCTATTTATGGGTATATTCACTTACTGAAAACTAAATATGATATCTCAATTTTGCTATCAAGCTCGTAACTCAGGAGATAACCCCTGGGAGGAGAGAGAGAGAGAGAGAGAGAGAGAGAGAGAGAGAGAGAGAGAGAGAGAGAGAGAGAAACTTACACCACTGTACTTTGAGAATTTGGGACACGGGCGCTCCTCACACTGCGAAACATCAAAGGTCTCAAAATAAAACTGAAGAAAAAAAGGAGAGAGAGAGAGAGAGAGAGAGAGAGAGAGAGAGAGAGAGAGAGAGAGAGAGAGAAATCCAATTACAAACTTCCTTTTATGTTTTGGGTGAAGAAAAAAAAAGTTAGGACTGATGGTAGAGTTATGATCAGGACAAGATATCCCCAAGATATTTCACAATATGGAAGAAATCTGGCAAGATGGAATTTAGGCTCCAAACAAAATGGTTAAATATATATATATATATATATATATATATATATATATATATATATATATATATATATATATATGTGTGTGTGTGTGTGTGTGTGTGTGTGTGTGTGTGTGTGTGTGTGTGTGTTTGCGTAGAATATCTTTGGTAAAATCAACGAGTTAATTAAAGAAATATGTAATATATCTATCTTAATTATTTAAGAGGGATCATTTGCAAACTGGGGGATTACACCCAAAATAAATTAATGAACTAATAAATATAAATATAACTACTGTATATTTATATATATATATATATATATATATATATATATATATATATATATATATATATATACATATATATGCTTATGTATATATATGTATATATGCATATATGTATAAATATTTTTCAGGTGATGTTATGAAAACTATAACTAACAATCAAATAAGCGAACTGAAATTTCCTTCTCAAGAAGGATTTGAACTCGCATCTTCCGAGTTGCAAGGGCTCAGCATTACTAAACACACTACGGAAAAAACATCCTTCAACAGATTTTGGGACATTCTCAAAAAAAAAAATCCCTCTCACAGATATATATAACATCTGAAAAATCCTTTCAAGCATTTTTGCTACAATTTATAAAAATTCATCTCATGGAATTTGGAGCTTTCTCTAATAAAATCCTTTACCAGAATTTATACGATCTTTAAAACCCTATCACAGAGTATCATTTTAAGAAAATCCTGATTTATATATAATTTTAAATAAATCTTCTAAAATCTATAAAGAAGACTCTCAAAAGAAAAATTCATTAGGTTTTCTAATGGCCCGCCCGCCCCCCCAAAAATAGAAACTGGAATATAAAGTGTTCTTGATGGACAACATATGTGTGCCCGTGCGTGCATATGTACGAGTATATGTGTGTTTGTGTGCGTACGAGTATGTTTGTGTGTGATAGAAAAGAGTGTTATAAATTCATTAATGCAAACATTTGGAGAGAGAGAGTATGTTTTTTGGTGATTGGTATTTGGTGTGGGGGGCGGGGAGGGGTGGGCCTCTGAGTCTCTTAAGAGCAGAGAGAGAGAGAGAGAGAGAGAGAGAGAGAGAGAGAGAGAGAGAGAGAGAGAGAGAGAGCATATGTTTTTTGGTGATTATGAACTGGTGGATGACAGGGGGTTCGGTGGGGCGGAGTCCCCCGACGAAGAGAGAGAGAGAGAGAGAGAGAGAGAGAGAGAGAGAGAGAGATTTCCAATTCATGAGTAAAATCATCTGGAAAAAACCCTGAAATCTGAATTTAGCCACAAAAAAAAAAAAAAAATCCCCAAAAAACGGACCAACTCGCGAATAACATTCGGCAAGAACGTAAAACGGAATATTTGGGGGCCTTTTAGGGATGTCCGGGTTTCTTTCGACAAGATCTCCCGTCTTCAAATGCCCATTAAAACGCTGGTCCCGGGTCTTGCGGGGTCTTTTATTCAATTCTTTACGGAATACGGACTCTGCGAAGACTTCCGGAGCCAGTGGCTACCAAAAATATGAAAACAAATTAATAATAATAATAATATAATAATAATAATAATGTTTTGCCGACTAATATTGTTTACTATTATTGTTTCTCGTGTACCTGTTCTTGTGAAAAAAGGGAATAATAATAATGTTTGCTATTAACTTTAGTAATATTGTTACTGGTGTGCCTGCCCTGTAAAAATAATGCTAGTCTTTGAGTAATATAGGTTACTAACAATTCTAACATTCGTATAGGTCACTAACAATTTTAACATTTCTATACGTTATTAACAATTTTAACATCCTATAGGTCACTAAAATTTTAACATCCCTATAGGTCACTAAAATTTTAACATTCCAACAGGTCACTAACAATTTCAACATCCCAATAGGTCACTAACAATTTCAACATTCCAATAGGTCACTAACAATTTTAACATTCCAATGGGTCACTAACAATTTTTACCTTCCAATAGGTCACAAACAATTCTAACGTTCTAATAGGTCACTAACAATTTTGACATTCCCGTAGGTCACTAACAGTATTTTTTTCCAAGACGAACAGAAAATAACAGCTCCAATTTACCAGTCCCCATAAAAAAAAATTATTTACCACCAAAACAAAAGTGCTTTTGTGACCAACAAGACAAGATGGTTTCGGTGACGACAGTAGCCACCACCAAGTGAGACATTCCATGGCCACTAACAAAAAGGCCACTATGGGCCACAATTAATCAAAAGTGATCCAGTGGCCACTTAAATCAACGCCACCAGCTTCTACCCTAAAGTGACCCCTTTTCTGGTCATCAAGATGACGGGAGGGTCCACCCCGCTCGTTGATCTATTAAAGCAATTAACTTTCCTTCCCTACCTGTCTATTCTATTCCACCCCACAAAATATGTCATAAAATTACACAAAATATTTATTCACGGGAAGGAGAGAGATTAATTTGAAGATTGATTGTGATAGGTAGTGTCATAATTATGATTAACATCAAAGAGACTAGGGGACGGAAGAGAGAGAGAGAGAGAGAGAGAGAGAGAGAGAGAGAGAGAGAGAGAGAGAGAGAGAGAGAGAGAGAGAGAGAGAGAGCATTCTCAGTTTTACAATTCAGAGAGGACACAGCTATGAAAATGAGAGAATAGACTCTTGAGAGTTTTACAATCCAGAGAGAGAGAGAGAGAGAGAGAGAGAGAGAGAGAGAGAGAGAGAGCAGTTTTACAATTCAGATAGAAGTAAGAAGCAGCTCTGAAAATGAGAGCATAAACTCTTACAGAGTTTTACAACTGAGAGAGAGAGAGAGAGAGAGAGAGAGAGAGAGAGAGAGAGAGAGAGAGAGAGAGAGCACTCTCAGTTTTACAATTCAGAGAGAGAGAGGGATTCAGAGAGAAGTAAGAAGCAGCTCTGAAAATGAGACCACAAACTCTTTCAGAGTTTTACAACTGAGAGAGAGAGAGAGAGAGAGAGAGAGAGAGAGAGAGAGAGAGAGAGAGAGAGAGAGAGAGAGCTTATTAATTCGTAAACGTAAATTTCTCCTCCCTCCCCTCCCCACCCCAAAACGTACATCAAAAGACCCTGGAGTAAACTAAGATAAGAAACCTCGAAAATGAAAGTATTGGACACGACGGGTGAAATATCTCCGCTGATGATTCCTTACTATCGGAAAGGGATGAATCACCAGATGAATCAAGGGGTGGTGAATCGAGGGGTAGTGAATCAAGGCGGAGGAAGGGAGAGTGGAAAATGGCATTATGGAATAAATGAATGAGAGAGACAGTGACAAAGTAAGGATAAAAAAAAAAATGATTTTCAAGTTTGAAGCTTTTACGTAAAATCAATTGTGTGTGAAGTCTAATTTCAAATAGAGAGAAAGAGAGAGAGAGAGAGAGAGAGAGAGAGAGAGAGAGAGAGAGAGAGAGAGAGAGAGAGAGAGAGAGAATAAAGTGGTTCTTGGGTTTGATGCTCCAAATAAAAGCAAAGTTCACGTGGGCTGTAACTGCATTTATGAGAGAGAGAGAGAGAGAGAGAGAGAGAGAGAGAGAGAGAGAGAGAGAGAGAGAGAGAGAACAGTTCTATTTCCGGAGAGGACTTGACACAAAATAACCTTTCGTTCTTCCCTTGAGGCAACATACAATAAATTCCTCTCATTATGCAACCCCATTCTTCATTGAAATGTTTACGCTCCGAAGAATTTTCCAACGGGTGAAATTGAAGAAGAAGAAGAAGAAGAAGAAGAAGAAGAAGAAGAAGAAGAAGAAGAAGAAGAAGAAGAAGAAGAAGAAGAAGAAGAAGAAGAAGAAGAAGAAGAAGAAGAAGAAGAAGAAGAAGAAGAAGAAGAAGAGGAGGAGGAGGAGGAGGAGGAGGAGGAGGAGGAAATGGATTAATCTGGGTCTCTATCTTCAAGCGAATTATTTTCCAGAGTTTTAAAGGTGACAAAACAAATGTTTTCCGGGGGACGAACAAAGTATTTAGAGAGAGAGAGAGAGAGAGAGAGAGAGAGAGAGAGAGAGAGAGAGAGAGAGAGAGAGCAACATGAGTTTTAGAATTCAGAGACAGAGGACCACAGAGAGAGAGAGAGATCTGAGCTGCAGTAAAAGAGAATAAACTCAGGGCTTTACTATTCAGAGAGAGAGAGAGAGAGAGAGAGAGAGAGAGAGAGAGAGAGAGAGAGAGAGAGAGAGAGAGATGCGCACACTTCGAAAACCACGTTCTGACAGGTTTACAACCCAAGACCTGTCCTTAGAGCAACGTCCCGAAAAGCAAGCTTTCACCAAGAAATTCTTGGCAAGAACGAGATAAAAATCTTAATTCAGTTCCCGCAAACTTCAAAGATTTTATTATTATTATTATTATTATTATTATTATTATTATTATTATTATTATTATTATTATTATTATTATTATTATTATTATTATTATTAGGCGCTCATAATTCTCAATTCCAGCAGGTCTTTCTGGACGGGTTTGTTCTCGTAAATCAAAACTATACCACGAGTTATAAATTGAAATATTTATCAATTTTATTTGATGATGTTTTCACTGTTTAAAAAAGTTTGGCATAACGTGAAAAAATACTGATATAAATTTCTCTACGACTCATTAAAATTGGTTAAACTTGGGAAAAAATGATTGATAGAAATTTCCCCCTCCATGAAGCATTAAAAACAGTTAAGCTTGGAAAAAAATTGAAAAATTTTTCCCCCCATATGACAAGTTGAAATTGGTTAAGCTCGAGGAAAAAAAAATACTGAAATTAATCTTTCACAAATACTGATATAAATCTTTCACAAATCTTGATATGAATTTTACCCCGGTATAATCCGTTAAAATTGGGTAAATCTTGAAGTATCTTTTGCTAAACAAACCAAACGTTTTAGCATATTGCAATTTCTTTTGACAACCTGTCACTCCGTCTCCAGCTGCAATCCTTCAGTGATTCTGGCTACGTGTGGGGGAACTCCCCAAGTCATTAATATGGATAAATAACTTATATTTATGACTGTCTGAGTTTTCCCCTATACGATTTTATTCTGACAATGGATGAAGAAATGAAAGGAGACGGAGAAGGGAGGTAAGAAAATATAAAAGTTTTTAATAATTGAATTATAATAGACGTCTATTGAAATTTCAGGGCATGCAAAAATCATACAAGATTTTATTATTATTTGAAACGTCTTTAACAAATCTATTAAAATTTCACGTAAAATGACAAATTGGTAGAAAAAAAGACACACATCAACAAAAGCATGATCGAAAATATGTATATTTAAAAATTATATAAAAAAAAATACGCCATCGGACAATATAATTAAGAAGTTATATAAAAAAACTGGCGTGAATGAAGACATACCACAGAATAAAACTATAGAAATAATGTAGGTATTAAAAAATGTCTAAAAAATATATGCTCTGGATATGATTAAAAAATAAAAAATAAAATACTCAAAACTTCCCTAACCAAGACCCCAAATTCACAAACTTAGAAAAATGTTTTATTATTAATTAAACGAAGCAAAATCTCATATTAAAATTTCAGTTAATTAATAAAACTGGTGAGATAAAAACTTATAAAAAAATTATGAAAACAACTGCACCATTGGACAATATTAGTAAAAAAATAAAAAAATAAAAAAATTTTTAATTAAAAAACACTCGAACTTCCCAACCAAGACCCCAAACTTCAAACTTCAAACTTCACAAACTTCGAACCGGAAATGAAATCCGAAGTCCCCCGGGGGAAATATTCTAGGAATCATCCTCCGCATTAATCTAGAGACAATAGGACCCACAATAGAAAGGCCAGGGCGCTCTCTAGGACGCGGTTCCTGCGCCGGATATAATCAGGGGTTTGTTCCTTTAATGAGGATGCAGGACTGGCAGGAAATTGAAACTCACTCTCTCTCTCTCTCTCTCTCTCTCTCTCTCTCTCTCTCTCTCTCTCTCTCTCTCTCTCTCTCTCTCTTTAAAATTATATGGTGCCTATCGCCTCCTAATAATAGGATTAATTTTACTTACTGTCTCTCTCTCTCTCTCTAAAGTTATATGGTGTCTATCGCCTCCTAATAGTAGGATTAATTTTGCTTATTAATTCTCTCTCTCTCTCTCTCTCTCTCTCTCTCTCTAATTACACGGTGTCTATCGCCTCCTACTGATAAGATTAATTTTGCTCTCTCTCTCTCTTCTCTCTGTCTATCGTCTCCTCTGATCTTAATTTTGCTCTCTCTCTCTAAAATTATATGGTGTCTATCGCCTCCTACTGATAAGATTAATTTTGCTTACTCTCTCTCTCTCTCTCTTCTTGAATGTCTTCTACTACTCTAATTTCATTCGTGATGGTATTCGTTTTGGGAGACAACGTGGAAGGAGGTGGTTGGGGTAGGGGGAAGTGGGTAAAAGGGGGGTTCTGATGCCCTCCGGCTATAAGACGAATAGGATTACGGGAATAGTAATCTAATTAAATAAATTCCAATGGGAATACAGTCCAGACGGTTCACGCACAGCATATTTCCTGCTATTTTTAGCATTTGTTGCCACATTGAAGCGATGTCAACCCCTTTCTGCTGTCTTTAGCATTTGTTGCTATACTGAAGCGAAAACGAAGTCTTTTTCTGCTATCTTTAGCATTTGTTACTACATTGAAGCAAAAAAAATTCTTTTCTTGCTATCTTTAGCATTTGCTGATACAATGAAGCGAACTTAAGCCTTTTCTGCCATCTTTAGCATTTGTTGCTATATTGGAGAGAGCTTGAGCCTTTTCTGCCATCTTCAGCATTTGCTGCTACACTGTAGCGAACTTAAGCCTTTTCTGCTATCTTTAGCATTTGTTGCTACACTGAAGGAAATAAGCCTTTAATGGCACAGCTCCTTATCAAAATATAGCATTGCGTATCTTCCATTCGGCACCAAAACAGGAAGAAATACTACCCAGTTGATAATACTCAGGCCACGAGCCGTACAATGGCGCAATAAATTTACCCGCAACAAAGAAGTAAATAAAAAAAAAGTGATTAATGTAAGCTGGTTGAGTATACAAGGCAACAAATTTCACACTATAACTTTCTCGTTTTCCTCAGCATAAAAGATACATTTTTGACGACGCCTAAAAGTTAATGAAGCAAATATACATATGCCTACTCATGATGACAAAACACGAAAAGGGGTAACAGAAATATACATATATATACATACATATGCGGATGCATGTGTATGCATAATATAATAACATGTAAATATATATATATAAATATATATATATATATATATATATATATATATATATATATATATATATATATATATATATATATATATATATATAAATATATATATATATATATATATATATATATATATATATATATAGTACGAGTGAGAGAGAGAGAGAGAGAGAGAGAGAGAGAGAGAGAGAGAGAGAGAGAGAGAGAGAGAGAGAGAGAGAGAGAGCTCCCACAACGCAGATTTAAAAATAACAGAGTGTGCTTGTCAAACATGGCAACCCCGCGTTTTATCACATCTGACAACAGCGTAAAAGAAAAGTAAAAATGCGAAAACGCATAGTCAAAAAGATCATATAAAGTAAAATGGCGCTCCATAAAAGTAAATGGCAAGTTTTACATCTCTCCCCAAAAAGTTAAAAAAAATATCAAAATATTATTCCCATGAAAAATATGTTTTCGTAGAGTATAATTCACTCGAACAACTCAGTGAATGAATGAATGACGACACAAACACCAACAGCACAAGAGTTGAAACACAAACACAAACAAACATTCGAAGAGAGAGAGAGAGAGAGAGAGAGAGAGAGAGAGAGAGAGAGAGAGAGAGAGAGAGAGAGAGAGAGAGAGAGGCGATAAGTCTAACACCCAAATTTTATTCGTCTTTTGGAACGCGCCAACGAAAGCCAGCAAGAGCCATAAAGACAACAAGACAATAAGTAGAATGTGACAATAAAGATAAAACGACAACAAGACAATAAAGATAACAGGACAATAAAGACAAGACAATCAAGATAACAAGACAATAAAGACAAGAAGAAAGTCAAGACAAGACAATAAGGACAAAAAGAAAATAAAGACAACAAGACAATAAAAACAACAAGACAATAAAGACAACGGAACTTTACAGACACGACATACAGAAACAAAACAATAAAGACAACAAAGCCTGCAAGACAATAAAGAAAACAAGACAACAAACCCGGCAGAGCCATAAAGACAACAAGACAATAAAGACAGCGCCGATAAAAGCGTCGAAACCAGACCTGTCTGTTGTCACCGAGTGTCTCGCTCGGAGACCCGGCAAAACGCAGGGCGGCTTTCATATAATTTATTGGGACGTAAATCGCCCTTCGCAAACATTCGCTAAACCGGATTAGCAAGGCCATACGGATTACATCCTGCGTGGCGGAGTGCGTCGGGGATTTTCGCTGGGAAACAAGTACAAGATGCGCCCAGGTTCCTTCGGCGCGATCGAGTTTTCTCTGCAGCGTATAATCAAGGCCGCCGAAAATAGATCTAACTTTCGGTGGTCTCGGTATAATGTTGCATGAGCCGCGGCACATGAAAGTTTATCCACTGCCAGGTGGTGGCCTGGCCTATATCGCTGCCAGAAGCATGATTATGGCTAACTTTAAACTTAAATAAAATAAAAACTACTGACGAGGCTAGAGGGCTGCAATTTGGTATGTTTGATGATTGGAGGGTGGATGATTGACGTCCAATTTGCAGCCCTCTAGCCTCAGTAGTTTTTAAGGTCTGAGGGCGGACAGAAAAAGTGCGGACAGCAAAAAAGTGCGGACAGAAAAGTGCGGACAGAAAAAAGTGCGGACGGACAGACAAAGCCGGCACAACAGTTTTCCTTTACAGAACACTAAAAAGGGGATATAGGCGTGGATTTATCAAATTTATTTGAGGGACAATGTATCTTATAAGAGTATGTTTTTGTGTGTGCAATATGCATGAGAATGGAAACTAGATTGGATTGATAAGATGTTGACAGGACATATTTTGAGGGAAATATATTACAATATAATAACTTTACCTTTTCATTCTTTTTCATAGTATTATATATATATATCTTCTTTCTTCTTTCTTTTTATATATATATATATATATATATATATATATATATATATATATATATATATAATATATATATATATATATGTGTGTGTGTGTGTGTGTATTTACATATGTACTGTATATATATATATATATGTGTGTGTGTGTGTGTGTGTGTGTGTGTGTGTACGCAAGTATATGTATGTATGAATATACATTGTAGCAGCAGCTGTATTTAACAAACCAAGAACAACACAATTATGGAGGACAGTAAACTGAATCCTAACACTATTATAACTCGACCTGCCTACACGAATTAAAAACAAAATGCTAATTCTATATATGTGTGTGTGTGTGTGTGTGTATTTACATATGTACTGTATATATATATATATATATATATATATATATATATATATATATATATATATGTGTGTGTGTGTGTGTGTGTGTGTATAATATATGTATGTATGAATATACATTGCAGCAGCTGTATTTAACAAACCAAGAACAACACAATTATGGAGGACAGTAAACTGAATACTAACACTATTATAACTCGACCTGCCTACACGAATTAAAAACAAAATGCTAATTCTAACCGTAGCAGTGGTATATATGTATTATCCACCTGAAAATCACTACTACCATTCTACTACTGTTGCTACAATTACAAAACACAAAAAAATACGAAATTTAGTCCCAAACAAATACAGGTGAATCAGACAAAGCCATTCATGAACTCTGACCTACAATTCTGAAACGCATCTCTGCGCCATTTGCACAACAGAACAATACGTCATCCTTATCTCTATGCTATCTATAATGGAGACATCTTCACTTTCCAACCTGGCCAGGTACCTGCGTCTCTTCCTGACCTTTAAAATTGTGTAAATATTTCTTCAAATTTAGGCCTACGAAGTCATTCAGCACTGAAAATAAAGAATACGAACGGAGGTGTGGTAAAAGGAGTGAACGATTATTCAACTTATTTCTTTTAGTTTCTAGGCGATGATAAGAATGAATATAATGGGAATAATTATTGTAGGAATAAGTACTATAGCAATATAGTAATAAATCTATACAAGAAGCAACGTGTATGTGTATATTTGTTTTTCTGTGTGTAACGACACTCATAACAAACTTCATAATTAGAATTGTCAGCTTCTAACCACTGACCCACAATAAGTAATAGACGGGACTTGCGTTCCAGATCCTCTCTTACATTACCATTAATTTTATCGTATAATAATAATAATAATAATAATAATAATAATAATAATAATAATAATAATAATAATGACTCACTTCAGTTTTATTTTCGTAAGAGACTCCTAAAGAAAGCAGCGGCATGCAACTTGAGTAGGATGTCACAGGATCTGTGACCCGATCCTACGTTCCCCCTTCCCCTCCCCGACCCTGAAGGAAGGGGGAGGGGGAAGGAGGGGAAGGGGAGGAGGCATGGAGGGGGAGGCCCCCTCCTCACCCATCCTCTTAATAAAACTGACCCTGCCCCCAAGGTTGTGGTGCCACCCCTTCCCCTCCCTGATCCTGGAGGAGTAGGGGAGGGGGAGGGGGTCCCCCACCCATCTTCTTCCATCCCCCAAAAGTCTGGTGTCAACCCCTTCTTCCCCCACCCCCTTCACCTCCCAACCCATGCCGTGGGGACACCAAAATCTCTCCTCTGCCTCCTACCCCCTCCCTCTCACCACCTGTGTCCCTCCCATCCGCCACCCCCTCCCCGAAAGGTGTGGAAGTTGGCTGGGTACGTCCACTTCAATTGGGAAGATCCAGCCGGGGTCAGGTTAAAATACCTTTGAGACAATCCCTTAAGATGTCGCCCGCTGTCAGCGGACGAGAACTCTTCCATCTTTACTACTTAAGCAAGCACTCACGGCGACGATAGAGAAACGGGGAAGGGGGGGAGGAAGGGAGGAGGAGGAGGAGGAGGAGGAGGAGGAGGAGGAGGAGGAGGAGGAGGAGGAGGAGGAGGAGGAGGAGGAGGAGGAAGGAGACGCAAGGAAAGTGGAGGAGGAGGTTGCTGAGGAGGGGTCAGTTGTCAATAAAAGAGGCCTTCTGCAAATGAACTATCTACGAGTCTATTTTTAGAACCCGGTAGAGAGAGAGAGAGAGAGAGAGAGAGAGAGAGAGAGAGAGAGAGAGAGAGAAGGAAGTCAGAAAATCCCTCCCATGTAAAACAACTCCAAACAGGCACTCAAAAGGACAGAAGAAGAAGAAGACGAAGAAGAAGAAGAAGAAGAAGAAGAAGAAGAAGAAGAAACAAGAGAAAAAGCACGATAAGAAAAGACAAAAATAACATCCCATGCCTGCACACGGCCACAAAAAAACACCTGTCCTCCCAAAAACCGAAGATTCAAGGGAAATAAACAAGAAATTCCGACCCCCCTCGTAAATTATATTCAATACCTATGCCCACATAAGCTTGAAATATAATAACTATTATAACAAAGGTCATTTTCCCCTCCAAAAGCGCATATGACTCAACAGAGATCTTTTGAACCCTGTAAACTCTCCCCGTGAATATATTAAGGTGCACTGTTCATTGTCCGAGCTCGTACAATGGACTGAGACTAAGTGCTATCGTTGCGCATATCAAAATATGAAGAGTACAAGCGATAAGGCTCCTAAGGAAAATAATATGGACAATATTTCTAAGTATATTTGCATACATACAGACACAGACCAGCAAAGTCAATGATAGTGCGTCTGGTCACAATTTGGTTGGGTTACCATCCGGAGAAAGACAGACACCGTCGGCATATAAGACTGGGCATCCTGAAAACAAGAGCTTTAATGCCAAGACTCAAAAATTCTTCCTAATTTGTCTGAGAACAGATGAGACAATTTAGTATAACCTTAAAAGACCACCTGGAAGAGTCTAAACTGTTTATCATGAAGCAAGAGCCCGTGCTGACACGCCGGCCGGCCTGCTATAACAACAAACTCTAACATCAACAACAAAAACATTTTATTGGCATCAGCTATGCTCATGTCTTCCCACGCAGCTGTCCAACTTCTTGAAAACTTTACCGTGCTTCTGAACCCACCTACAATTTAGTGGATAAATAAATAAATAAATAAATAGGCTTTCAATTACTTACCAATATTAAAATCAATAATGACCATATTACATAGCAATGTATTTTACCTCAAACGAAAATCAAAATGGCCACCGGTCATCCAATTTGAAGATTTAAAGTCATGGATAATGGCGGTATTTGCTGGTCCCATTAGCATTAAATATGAGATAGCTCCAAGATATAACGCATATTTCCTTCAAGGGAGCAAAATCCCACATTTCGGAAAACAGCAAAATGGCGTCAATACGGCCATCTTCTTCATGCACCGGTCAAAGTCTAATGCAGTGATTCTTCGGAAGTTAAAATGGCTTCCGTGAAGCCCTGAGGGACCAGCAGTCAAAAATTAATATCTACTAACAAAATAATAATAATAATATTAACCCCAGGAGTACATATCTACTAACAAAATAATAACAATAATATTAACTCCATGAGAACATTCTGAAAAACTTTACAAAACAGAAAACGAAAACATCAACTTCCAACATCTGAAGAAACAAAGACAATTCAAACACGGTACAATCGACAACAAAAATATCTCATCTTACCTAACTGTTTACTTCTCCTAAAGCGTCAACACTTCCCCATAACAACAGCACCATTCTCAACGCAAGTTTTACAGCAACGTAAACCATTCAATAAAAGGAAACACAATGCAGGCTACTGAATTAAACAAAAAAAAAAAAAAAAACTTTCTGGGGAATATAAGCTACCGACTGATTCGAAATATAGACAGGGTCGTAAAGGGGAGCTTTATGCTCAGCGCATGAAACTGAACCGGAGACTCCAGTTTTTATCATCTATAAATTTTTAGAGAGATCATTTTATCTGCCAGAGTTTCTTGTATCTGTTTATGGAAGCAACGTTTCCCTGAAGGTCATGGTAATGGTATGATATACTTTTTAAATTGTGGAATGTGAGGAGCAATAGCATCTAATCGCAAGGATTTGTATTTACTAAACTTTATATTTGGAGTTAGAGGTATAACACATGGTACAATATAATATAATAGAGAAGGCTAAAACTTTCTTAATACAATAATACAATTATAGTCAAATGGGCACAAATGCCCCCAACTAAATACACAAACAGCAGTTTATTAATACCAGTTAAATTTCCCGCTCGAAGATCATATACCCCTAAGATGCAAAAAGTTTCAAAGCATTCCCTTTAAGGTAAAAGTTTTTTCAGCATATCTGATCCCGTTATCACCTTATCTCTTTAAATTATGAAAATTCTGAGGCAGATAATTAATATAAATAATATTCAGAAGACGATACAAAGGAAAAAACTCAGGAACGTCTACACTGGGACACTATAAGAAAAGGTCAGCCACTTGAAAATCCAACATGGCGGTCACATTCCAAGATGGCCGCCATTGGCATCTTAAAATTCAAGGTTCTGGCATAGAGGTTTCACTGCCATTCAAAATGTAATACTTTATACAGAAAGGTATCAAAATAATCAGTCAGTTTCATTTACCAAAGAGTGATGAAATAGTTCAGTCAAACACCTTATTAAAGGTCACTGCCTGAGTGAAACTTCAGCAATGGGAGAAGACTAAAAGTGGAATATTACAACCAAGGGAAAACAGAAGCAGCAACAGGTTTCTAAAGCCAACCAATATATGCATAAAGAATTGCTCCAGAATCTACTCCCGAGTTCGGTTACCAGATTTCTAAAGAATCATGAATCTTGAGGAATTTACCGTGAATGGTAACCATTTTATTTTTAATCTCAAGTCACCCCTTTGCAAGGAAACAATTTTCTTTGCTGCAAAAGAAAAATAAGAAAAGACAAATTTCAGACATGTACAGAACGTGAATTAATCCCAAAACTGGAAAAAGTAACTCATAAAAAAAGGAAAGAAAATCTTTATACGTGTATAAAACGTGGATCAATCTAGGTAGTACTAGTAGTAGAAGTAGGCCTAGTAGTAGTAGCAGTACTAGTAGTAGCAGTAGCAGCAGTAGTGTTACAAGGTGCTGAAGAACAAGAGCCCGTGCCAGCACAAGGAACGAATAACTCATAAAAAATAAACTTAATACGTGTAATAAAACGTGAGTCAACCTAGGTAGTAGTAGTAGTAGTAGTAGTAGTAGTACTAGTAGTAGTAGCAGTAGCAGTAGTAGTAGTGTGTTACAAGGTGCTGAAGAGCAAGAGCCCGTGCCAGCACAAGGAACGAGTAACTCATAAAAAAAAAAACTCACACTCACCTGTAATCAAAGGATCCTGCTTGAACTCCTCACAGGTAATCCCGATGAGAGAAGCGTAGGACGTATGGAGGCCGTGACACAGGATCTGGACGGTGGTGGCCACGCCCACGACCACCCATCCCCACCCACCTTCAGGGTAGTAGTGCTGCCTGATCGTGGCTCGAATATCTCGGGGCGAGGACGACGCCGCCGCCTTCCGAATCTTGGCGGCCTTCTTGAATTCCGGGATCAGATCGGAGGGCAGAGGCCCTAGCATGTCGGAGAAGACCCCATCGGATAACCCCGAGACGTTGTCCCCGAGGACGACGGCCGCCCCTCCTCCTCCTCCTCCTCCGGCGGAGATCTGCCTGAAGGCCTCCTCCTCTTCCTCTTCCTCTTCTTCTTCTTCTTCTTCGTCCGTTCCTCCGTCGGCGTGACCTTGGCAGCCGAGCCACCGCTCGCTGTTGGCGGGTACCGATCTGGAACGCAAGAGGGGCGGCCTCCTCAGAGGGTGGGCGGGGCGTCTCATGGGCGTGTAGGGCATGGCGAGGCCTCTTCCTCCTCCTCCTCCTCCTCCTCCTCCCCCTGGAGGGGCATCAGTGGGGATTCACCTGCGGAGGTCATCGCGTCGATCCGGGAACGCGAGGAAAAAGCACGGCGTCATTTTAATCAAAAAGAACGTGCGAAGGAGGAACGATAGGTCTAGCGTCCTCGAGTTACGAGAACATCAACTTCTGACAGAAATCCGGCGCGCAATTTAAACATTTTTAACTATAACACACCATCATGGAGTTATTCGATCAATAAAGTCAACCATAAAGATACGAATAATGCGTGAACAAAATATCAAACAGTAAGGATGGAGAAGGATTAAATAGGACGTCAGAACAACCAAATCCGGACGAAGGAAAGAGATCCGGCGCGCAATTTGAGCATCTTCAGCTACAAACCACCGTCAATAAGTTATTCGATCAATAAAGTCACGATAAAGCTAAGTAATTATTAAATTAAATATCAAACAGTAAAGATGCAGAAGGATTATAAAAAAGGGGCGTCGGCAAAGGAACCAAAACCGGGCGAAGGAGGAGAGAGAGAGAGAGAGAACTTTCGGGCGGAGGAACACGTGCTGGGAAACCGCCCGAGCAAGTCGAACGACATCCACTCAGTCCACGATCGCACACAATACTGATGCCAGGTCGGAGGGCGAAGGACGAGAAGAAGAAGAGAGAGAGATATTCCCATTTCCCTTTTAGAATTCGGAATCTCTCTCACTCTCTCTCTCCCCTACTCTCGTACTCCCACTCTCTCTCTCTCTCTCTCTCTCCCTTGACCCCTAATGGGCCAGGGACTCCTTTTAATGGACTACTAAATTTTGGAGCATCCGCGCCCAAGGAAGTTACCGACATGATATTCACCCGGCGAAGAGAAAGAATGAAAAGAAACGAAATAATAATAAAACGATGGGGAAAAAATCAACAGCTTTTAGAATTAAGATTTATAAATAGATTCCCAGACGAGCTTCTATTTTTTTCCTCTTTTTTCCCTATTTTTTACTTTTTTCCCCCATTTTTTACTTTTTTCCCCTACATATACAGATGCCATTTCCGCTAGGCCGTTTCAAAACCGGATTGTGAATTAGGTGAGAGAGAGAGAGAGAGAGAGAGAGAGAGAGAGAGAGAGAGAGAGAGAGAGAGAGAGAGATAAAGGATGTTGACATTTTACGAGTTGGACATCTAGTAGTAGATAAAAACTTGATTGAAAAGGAACATATGGCTCGACCATAAACAGTTAAATAAACACGAACACAAAAAACGTTTGTTTGTTTGTGTGCTTGTGTTTGGAAGTTTTCACAAACACAAACCCACACACAAACACACACACACACACATATATATATATATATATATATATATACTGTACATTATTATATAGTATATTAAATAATACAACTACGCTTATTTCAATATTATCATGTTGCTCCAACTCTCCATTCTTAAATCGAGAGAGAGAGAGAGAGAGAGAGAGAGAGAGAGAGAGAGAGAGAGAGAGAGAGAGAGAGAGAGCTATCACAATTAGATAACAAGACATAAAAACTGCTTGGCTAAGGGGGAGGAGGAGGAGGAGGAGGAGGAGGAGGAGGAGGAGGAGGAGGAGGAGGAGGAGGAGGGGAGAGGGTGATAAGCACTGTAGCCGGGTCCCAGTAACAAGATTTCTTTCAAAGATACGAAGAGGAACCGTTTAAGATTTAACAAAAATATGTCTGGTAAAACTGGAAGTCGGCTGAAGACGAAAATGAATGAAACTCGACCTAATATTACGAAAAATTAATAAATAAAAACAGTTTTGCGTAAATTAACCGAGCGATTAATTAAACACGATTTGAAAGACCGAGTCAAATCAAAGATGTTGAATGCCGAGGTTTTTTCAACTTCCGTCAGTCCTTCAAAAGATCGTTCTCAATATTCCTATAGCTGATGACATTTCTATTAATAGGTATCTTGATAGTTTTTTATAATTTATTTAGGGGGTTGGGTAAAGGCAGCTTGTTTTTTTTCAAAGACAAATCTTATATCATATCTAATGCGTCTTCAGTCTTTAAAACAATATTTCAAAACTTGGCAAATGAACCCATTCTATCTATCAACATTCTGAGCGCGGAACAAACAGATGCAAGCTTTTTTTTTTAGAAATAAATAAGGGAACGTTTTGGAAATACGACTTCATAAAACTGCCTACATCTACTTCTAGAAAGCTTGCCTAGATTTATGTGGGACTTAGCCTCAAATCTTGTGCGGAGCGTTGTACACAAAGGGGGTGTTCTTTAACCCTAACTGTTACCGGAACCTTCCGAGCCCCGGCTGGCCGACATAATATACATTTTACTTTCTGCACTTTCTGTGAATTTAATATCATTGTAAATTTCTCTGTTTTTGTGAATTTAATGTACTAGCAAATTTCCATGTTTTCTGTAAAATTAATATATTAGAAAATTTATGTTTTCTCTGAATTTAATATATTAGCAAATTTCCATACTTTCTGAATTCAGTATCTTAATAAATTTCTATACTTTCTATGAATTTAATATTTAGTAAATTTCTATCCTTTCTGTCAATTTAATATCCAAGTAAATTTCTATGTTTTCTGTGAATTTAATATCTTAGTAAATGTCTTCTCTTCTGTGAATTTTATATCTTAGTGAATTTCTAATTTTACTGTGAATTTCATATCTTATTAAATTTCTAAGTTTTCTGTGAATTTCTGATCTTAAATGAATTTGTACGGTTTCTCTGAAGTTACCAAGATATTCTTTCCGGTCTATTATGCAAAATAATAAATATAAAAATAAGTTGAAGGGTCAAAATGCTGAATTGAAAACCGCCCTTAAATGACGCGTAAAAGTGTCATAGGTGAAGCTGATGTTGGATTTTAGATGACGCAACATTATTTTGAGTAAAATTAAATTCCAGTGAATGAATAAAAATAAAAATTCAGAATAAGGCTAAGCTTCAAAGAGCTAAACACTGAGAACATAAAGAATGGAAAAAATATAAATGCCATCCTATTAAGTCATAATTATGAAAAGCATAGGATGTTATAAATATATAGACTAATAATGATACAGTGAAATGAATGAATGATTTAACTGGTATTACTGACTGTAGGACAAAAAAAAAAATATATATATATATATATATATATATATATATATATATATATATATATATACAGTATATATATATGTATATATATTTTATATATATATATGTGTGTGTATATTTACACATATACTGTATATGTATGTATATATACACCTAATTAAATACATAAAATACTGAAAAAACTTAATGAATAACAATCAAACTACAACAGAAACCAAACCAACAAATCACAATCAGAAGGACGAAGCAAAACGACAAATACATAACAAAAAAATTTTTTTTAAGTTTACAGATTTTAAAAAAATCTTGGAGAGATAAAATTAGAAAATGCAACGCGATTCTCGAGTCTCACTTGGAGAGAACAGGCAGTTAATCACAATTATCCCAGTTGATTTATCACCTTCGCTTTTTTTCTCTTTTTTATCGAATATCTCTCTCTCTCTCTCTCTCTCTCTCTCTCTCTCTCTCTCTCTCTCTCTCTCTCTCTATATTCCATTTCAGCTTCTTATAGCAGCCTCGTGAATTAGACTTATTAATGAATTTAAAAGGGGAGAGAGAGAGAGAGAGAGAGAGAGAGAGAGAGAGAGAGAGAGAGAGAGAGAGAGAGAGAGAGAGAGAGAGAGATTGATATTTTAGGACTGTGAGAAGGTGTTACATGGTAGTGTTGTGACGCCAGTTTTAGTAACATTAGTTAATCAATCATTGTTACATGGTAGTCTAAATGGTAACTAGCCACAGAGAGAGAGAGAGAGAGAGAGAGAGAGAGAGACATTTTAGAATTCTGAGATGGTGTTACAAGGGAGTCCAAATGATAACTCGCATATCAGACAGAGAGAGAGAGAGAGAGAGAGAGAGAGAGAGAGAGAGAGAGAGAGAGAGAGAGAGAGAGAGATGCACAAACGAAGTTTAAAATTATATAAATGCCAAGACGGGGAACCAAATTCAATTACAAAGCCATGCACAAAGAACTTGCCTTATTGTAAACACTCCAAGAGAGAGAGAGAGAGAGAGAGAGAGAGAGAGAGAGAGAGAGAGAGAGAGAGAGAGAGAGAGAGAGAGAGGCAAAACTTACACAAATTCCAAGTCGTGAAGCCAAACAAATTGAATTACTTAACCTTACACAAAGAACTTGCCGCAGTGTAAACATTCCCGTATACTGCCAAAGAGAGAGAGAGAGAGAGAGAGAGAGAGAGAGAGAGAGAGAGAGAGAGAGAGAGAATCAACCCCATTTTCAACAAAGTGCACCCCATTTAGCCGCAATGGGACTTTCCTCTTCTCGTAGGGAAGAAAAATATCGTAGCCACCATGCACAAACGGCCGTTGAATATCGGATCACATTCGCTCTTTCCTTTCATCAACAAAGATTAAAAATAAATAAATAAAGGAAAAAAGGAAAAAATGCATTATGCATGATACAACTGAACTGAGTATTCAGCTTTTGTTTCATTTTAATAATAATAATAATAATAATAATAATAATAATAATAATAATAATAATAATAATAATAATAATAATACGTGTTTCTTGACCGACACCGTCCATACGCGCGAAATAATTCACACAAATCGTAAAAAAAAAAAAAAAGTCCAAACATATCCGCGAAAACAGACCGACCATATAAGTTCCCAACCTCCCCCAAACCCCCCACCCCTACCCCTTGCCGGCAGAGGAGCAAATAACCCCAAAAACGGACCCCCGTGGAATCCCGAAATATAACGCCGACCGAGAAATGCTAATCTTGTCTCTCTCTCTCTCTCTCTCTCTCTCTCTCTCTCTCTCCCGGCAGTGTGGAAACATCTTACGTGTGGTACGAGAGAGTTGCTAAGTTGCAAGTGCTTGTAACTCTAAGTCGCAAGTGCTTGTTTGAAAGGGGACGTCAGGTCTGAGGATGGAGTGTTATGATTATGAATGTGATGATGGAGTGTTATGATTATGAATGTGAGGAAGATGGGAAGTTAAGAGGGAATTATTTCTATTACAATTACATACGTATCTAGTAAAAAATGACTAGTAGATTCTACACACACACACACACATACACTGTATATGTGTATATATATATATATATATATATATATATATATATATATATATATATATATATATATATATATATATATATATATATATATATATATACATGCATATGTATATATATATATACTGTATATGTATATATATATATACTGTATATATATATATATACATATATATACTGGTTCCAAAATAAACAAACGAAAATATAAACACCACCACAATCAGCCTTTAACTGCCCAAGACAACATAAACCCCTTTGACAAAAATCCTCTCTCTCTCTCTCTCTCTCTCTCTCTCTCTCTCTCTCTCTCTCTCTCTCTCTCTCTCTCTCTCTCATATCCGATAGGTGTGCATTTCAACTCATGCGTACATAAATACGTACAGAAATTTACAATGGAAGACAGTTTTTTAATTGAATTTTATGCATCTTGAAATTCAAACGTTTCATGTGCCATATCAGCTTTCCGGCTCAAAATAAAAAAATAAAACACTAAAATTTCATTTGATGGGTATCACGTTCTCTTTCATTCTGAGTTTGATATAGTTTTTATTTATCTGACATCTTGATTCTGTTTTTTTTTTTTTATTCTACAACATTACTGAGGAAACTTGAGTAAATGTCAGTAACAGAAATACTGAGAATTCTTTATATATCCAGTATATGATGTCGCGCAAATTATATTACAAATTCTCCATATTGAAATTTAGTAACACCAAAGATGAGAATTCTTTGGATATGCAGTAAATATGATGTTAAGCAAAAAAAAAAAAGTTATACATACTGACATTTTTAATTCAGGAAGGGTTTCTTTGGTAATATCATTAAATGCTCAGTAAAACAGTGAAGTACATAGAACACCACCTAAAAGGACTCCAGACTCTAGTTCTTATGCATCAGGGTAAACGTAATCAATATATACTTTAGAATTATGACCAGTCGGGAAGTTTGGTAAGTGTTTTCAGAATGAATATTTACAATATCAAAAGTTGTAGATTGTGAATTTACTGCACATAACAGCATGCAAAAATCCAATGACTTCACCTCACGGAAAAGTGTCAAATGAATTGCAAATGCAAGCCTAATTACTGCACCAAATAATTATTACAAGAAAGATAAGTAATTAAGGAGAATTACCAGTGCAATTACCAAAGCAATTAGCACGCTCACAAGTCTGAAACTTATAGAAAAAATCCCAGTTTATTAAACTATTACACTGGATTAAAGATAATTTACCTGAAACAACAACTCTAGAATTTATCACGGTAAGCAACGGTTTTTTACTTCTAAGAAGTTAGCGGTGGTCTAATAATAATAATAATAATAATAATAATAATAATAATAATAACTGAACTGAATATAGAATTTAGGCCAAAGGCCAAGCACTGGGACCTATGAGGTCATTCAGCGCTGAAACGGAAATTGACAGTAAAAGGTTTGAAAGGTGTAACAGGAGGAAAACCTCAAAGCAGTTGCACTATGAATCAATTGTTAGGGGAGGGTGGAAAGTAAGATGGAAGAAAGAGAAAATGAAAGGAGGTACAGTAAAAGGAACGAAAGGGGTTGCAGCTAGGGGTCGAAGGGACGCTGCAAAATACCTCTAAATGCAGAGGCATTTATCATAAACATTTACTCCTAACTCTCACAAGCAGCCATTTCATATTAAACCCTTACCAAACTTAGTCACTTTCTCGCCTATCGTAACCTTAGTCATCAGTCACATCTTTCCCTAAACATCAGTAACTAAAAAAACTGTTCCTCCAATCAAATTATTGTTATTGGCTGACATCTCATAATCTCACGAGATCGAAGAAGCTCAGGGAATAATTCACGGTTATGTCAATCGTGAATGGAAGTTGTTCAGGCTTCCAAACGCTCTCTACTTTTTTGTCAATTTGTTAAAATTGCTACATCGACAATCCTTTGGGATTATCTTCGATTATTTGTAGTATTTCTGTCAGTGGATTATTCTGATTTTTACTACTACTTTCAAAGGATTATTCGCAATTATTTTTATTACGATTGCCAGCAGATTATCTTAATTATTTTTAGTACGACCGTCAGCGGATTATTTCCTATTATTCGTCGTATTACTGACAGCGGATTATTCTCAATTATTTCTAGTACTGATGTCAGCGGATTATTTTCAATTATTTCTAGTATTGATGTCAGCGGATTATTCTCAATTATTTCTAGTAGTGATGTCAGCGGATTATTCTCAATTATTTTCAGAACTGAAGTCAGCAGATTATTCTCAATTATTTTCAGAACTCATGTCAGCGGATTATTCTCACTTATTTTCAGAACTCATGTCAGCGAATTATTCTCAATTATTGTCAGTACTATTATCAACGGATTATTCCCAATTATTTTCAGAACTGGTGTCACCGGATTATTCTCAATTATTTTCAGTACTACTATCAACGGATTATTCCCAATTATTTTCAGTACTTGTATCAACGGATTATTCGCAATTATTGTCAGTACTATTATCAACGGATTATTCCCAATTATTTTCAGAACTGATGTCAGCAGATTATTCTAAATTATTTTCAGTACTACTATCAACGGATTATTCTCAATTATTTTCAGTACTACTATCAACGGATTATCCTCAATTATTTTCAGAACTGATGTCAGCGGATTATTCTCAAGTATTTCTAGTATAATTATCAGAGCACTTCAAAATATATTCCCTCTATAAACATATTCGATCCCATCTTTCAACACACGCCCATAACTGACAAGAGATGACACCCGCCCACGGGCCCGTGTGTCACTTTTAAAAAGGGGGGAGGGGTGGGGGGGATGCCAAAAGGACATGCCTGCCCACCGAGGTGATGAGAGACATCATGCCCATACGGGTATGAAGGGCACGAGAGATCTCCGGGCCCAACCTGGATCGTGATAAATGACAGTGGTCTTCTTGAGCGCACAAATCAGGCTGTATAAAAGTTGAGGGTATGATAATAATAATAATAATAATAATAATAATAATAATAATAATAATAATAATAATAATAATAATAAGAAGAAGAAGAAGAAGAAGAAGAAGAAGAAGAAGAATTTGGAAAGGCAGTGTAAAAGTTAGTCAAAATTGAAGGAATAATAATAATAATAATAATAATAATAATAATAATAATAATAATAATAATAATAATAATAATAATTTGGAAAGGCAGTGTAAAAGTCTGTCAAAATTGAAGGAATAATAATAATAATAATAATAATAATAATAATAATAATAA
>NC_089766.1:6118507-6126007 GCF_040412425.1 Macrobrachium rosenbergii
ATAGGGTAAATACAACACAGTAAACGAAAAATTTTTGATACTAAAGACAAATAATAATAATAATAATAATAATAATAATAATAATAATAATAATAATAATAATAATACATAATTATTATTATTGTTATTATTATTATTATATTATTGTTATTATGGGGGTAAGTTTGCCCAAAAAATGTTTTAACAAGTTATGCTGTGCCAGATCAGTTCACAACCAGCAAGAAATTTCCAAACTGATTATGATATCATTATGATAAGATAATTAAAACTTTTAGTGAAGGGTAATAATACTTAACAACTGAGAGAGAGAGAGAGAGAGAGAGAGAGAGAGAGAGAGAGAGAGAGAGAGAGAGAGAGAGAGAGAGCCCTAACTGTGACACCTTGTAGGACCTATACTTTTTTTTTTTTTTTTTTTTTTTTTGAGAGAGAGAGAGAGAGAGAGAGAGAAAGAGAGAGAGAGAGAGTGAGAGAGAGAGAGAGAAATAATTTATAATCCACATAGTGTGAACTCTAACCGTGACACCTTGTGGGACCTATAAATTTTTTTTTTTTTTTTTTTTTGAGAGAGAGAGAGAGAGAGAGCCCAATTCACCTTGTTTACGTCAATCCCTGGGCCAGGTAGACCAATCAAGCGGCGTGGGGCTGACATGCCAATTCGAGTGTACAATTTTGGAATTTCATTAGAGGATAAAGATTGATTTGTCCATTGAATGATTTCATTCCGTAAACTGGCGCCACACCTTCTAAGCTTAACAAATAAATAGTTTCTTAACGTAACTGGATTACAAAAAAATAAACAATTTCTTACCGTAACTAAATTACAAAAAATAAAAAACTTTCTAACTTAACGTAACTGGATTACAAAAAAATAAACAATTTCTTACCGTAACTAAATTACAAAAAATAAAAAAACTTTCTAACTTAACGTAACTGAATTACCAAAAGTAATTTCTTAAAGGAACTGAATTGACAAAAATAAATAATTTCTTGAGGATATTGTATTACCAGGCGTTTATTCAACCCATTGATACTTTATATATAATACATATGAATACATTCACATCTTCAATCCGTACGACTGAATATGGCATTCATGTAGTGTCAGTCACATGAATGACTGAATAACACAGACTGACTGATTGAAACACTGGTCACAAAAACGATAGTCATGAATGAAAACAAGTTTCATATCTGACATATCAAAAACTTTGTTGAAAATAAAACAAAATTGCTCAAATGAAAAATAATTCAGGGAAAAAAAATCATTCTTACGGCCACAACCCTACCTACAATTCCTAAAAACCAAATTTTAAACCTGACATTTAAGGAAAAACAATCACTTGAAATATCTGTCAAGGCGAAAATAACACAAGGGAAAAAATTAACCGCAAAATGAAGACAAAACGCACCAAGCAAATATTCACCCGAGACGAAAATATGCGGTAATCTCTCAGACGCCGAGACTGGGCGCAAAATCCCTCGGGGGCAAAAATTTCACGCCAAACCCGCTGTTTCCCCGCGAACATAAATTACCGGAAAAAGAGCGCATTTCCTCCATTAATTACCCTACGATGGCCCCATATTTCCCTCGTAACTGCAACAAGGTTCATTTAATTTCTTATTGAGTGGCGTCGTTTGTCATGGCGGAGGAGGGGGTGGAGGAGGAGGGGGAGGAGTCTCTCGATTAAAAGCGAGAAGGGAATTTTTCTTAAGCAGTGAAGAAAGTCTTAATTTTTATTGATAATGTATGATGGGCCTCAGGGGATGATATACTGGCGTCATATATATATATATATATATATATATATATATATATATATATATATATATATATATATATATATATATATAAATGTGTCTATGTATGCCAATGTCATTTCGGCGTTCTACAGCAGAATATCAAAGCTGAACGCTTGCAAGCAAACACAAAATGACTTGTTTACAAACACTGTCCCTATCCCCTCCCCTCCGCCCACCCCCCAAAAAAATGTATATACTGACTATCCTGTGGAATTTTAATGTGGTTTATTGGTGACAGACTGCTCCGTCACGTACATTTATTTGTGCCATTCGTAGATGAGAGAGAGAGAGAGAGAGAGAGAGAGAGAGAGAGAGAGAGAGAGAGAGAGAGAGACAGAAACTGTAACATTAAACTGTAAACAACAATGTGCTTTGAAAGAAACTAACTGAAATTGCCAAACAAAACACCTGTGCTTGAGAGAGAGAGAGAGAGAGAGAGAGAGAGAGAGAGAGAGAGAGAGAGAGAGAGAGAGAGAGAGAGAGAGAGTCTCATGAATAGACATTTTCACGTGCGGAACTTCTTAAGAGAGAAAGGAACGCCAATTTACTTGCTACCAGTTCCTAATAAAGTTTTTTTCATTTAGAACAAAGGTTTTTTTCAGTGTTACATTCTTAGAAAAAACAAGCACAACTCTTTTCCCATAAAAAAACTGCACCGTTTCCAATCACGCAAAGTAATACGATACATTCACTACAGCCAACGCCATAATTGCTTGAAATACTCTACGTGTATTTTGGGGAAAATGATTCCATTTGTATGATAATTGCACTTCATGCATGCCAGGAATACGATAACGACGATCGACTGACGTGTATCTTGTATAATTACGTGATATCGGACTAAAACTCCACATGTTTATTAAAGCAAATGAGGTCATTTGAATTATGTGATGTCCCCAAGTTTGAGTGATTTTTCAACATTCAAAATGTTTGACAGAGAAGTGATTTTTCAACACCCAAAATGTTGACAGAATAGTGATTTTCGACCCAAAATGTTGACAGAGGAGTGATTTACGACCCAAAATGTTGACAGAAGAGTGATTTACGACACCCAAAACGTTGACAGAGGAGTGATTTACGACACCCAAAATGTTGACAGAGGAGTGATTTACGACACCCAAAATGTTGACAGAGAATTGATTTACGACACCCAAAATGTTGACAGAGGAGTGATTTACGACCCAAAATATTGACAAAGGAGTAATTTACGACACCCAAAATGTTGACAGAGGAGTGATTTTCCTACACCCAAATTATTGACAGACGAGTGATTTATGACCCAAAATGTTGACAGAGGAGTGATTATTTAGACGCCCAAAATGTCTACATAGGATAGACGGTGAGTTGGTTTAGATTAAGCTGGATTTTTGCTAGTAAAGTAAGGTGTTAAAGAGAATGAGAAGTCTGACATGCAGCTCAGGACTCTTACCAACCAACAGAGACTTATGGAGAAGAGATAGAGAGAGAGAGAATTCCATTCCCATCACAGAAATTCCAAGAATGAGACTGGAATGTAGAAATAAGCTGCCTGATAGAAACGAACTTGACAAAAGTTACAAGACTTCTTTGAACATATGCTCTAGAGATCAGATTTCCTAGATGAAAAAAAAAACTATCAATTCATCCCTAACAGTAAACACCAATGGATGTTCGACTAGAATGCAAAGGAATCATCAAAATAAAAAAAAAATTAACGATAAAAAAATGAAGAGTGAAAAACCACTTACTTGTCCTCACAGTACAATATTCATGTCACCCAAACTTGTAATCAGTACGTACCTGTAGCCACCTTAATATCTTCGCCTCTGAATCATTCAAACGTATTTCAAAGCTTTCTTTTCTTGACAGCTTAATTTTAGAGCTCACCTGAAAAGAAAATAAGAAATAATGAGCAATGCAATTGTGAAACATACAGAACACGATAAAAAAATTATGTGCTAAATTTAACAGCACCCAGCTAGCAACGAACAAGCAAAAAAGTTGAATATTACAAACATTTTCTACACATAGTTGCAGAAATAAATTACGACATATGCAACGTACGGTTCTAGGAACATTCGCCGTAAACATTTTTGCCTTATCTTGAACGGTCCCTTTTGGAGAAATGTCCAATTTAATATGCGAAGTACCTTGTTATCAAGTACATAGGCTACGGCCCCCACTATTGTTCCTTCGATTTTAACATTTTACATTTTGATTAACGATGCTCGCCAAATGTTTTACGTATAGATAAATTATCGTTTTCCAGCACTGTACGCACTCTTGCTTTACACTCTTTATTTTCACATTTCCAAAATGTTTTTCACCGTATTTTCTATCTATTCTGTAAACAAAGTTAAGATCGTCAACTAATTTCACAACGCCTCTGCATGGTACTTTCTACTTGACAGACCATTGTTATGGGTTGGCTGGACAAAAAAATATTGTCGAATGAATAAAGAAAGTTTTAAGAGTTTAACTCTACTCCTCCTTTGAGTGTTCAAATCAGGTATTTTAATTATATAACAAGGTATTTCGTCAATCAAAATGTAACGGCAGTAGGTTCCAGATATACTTAATGACGAGGGACTTCGCTTATTAAAATGTTTAAATCGAAGTAACAATAGTCTGAGCCATATACACTTGATAACAAATGCGGCGAAATTGTCTTACGGCGAAAATTCCTGAGGCGAGTTTTCCTACGGCAAAAATGTTTACGGCGAATGTTCCGGATACGGCAACGTACATATGAAAATAGAAAGTAAAAGGAATCAAAATATAAATTAAACAGTTTTAAATTATCAAATTCACTAAACATTATTTCAAACAGTATAGAGTAAGAAATTAAAATCATGGACAATGTTAGTTAACGCAGCCACAAATAAAATTGCAAAAATTGTCACACGTAAAACTAAACAAGTAAAAATATGCGTCTCAGTTTCTTTGGCGCAATCGAGTTTTCTTTACAGCCGCTACAGCGTATAATCAAGGCCACCGAAAATAGATCTATCTTCGGTGGTCTCGGTATGCGCCACGCCCCATGAAACTTTAACCTCGGCCCGGTGGTGGCGTTCCTATATCGTTGCCAGCTGCACGATTATGGCTAACTTTAACCTTAAATAAAAACTACTGAGGCTAGAGGGCTGCAATTTGGTATGTTTGATGATTGGAGGGTGGATGATCAATATACCAATTTGCAGCCCCTTAGCCTCAGTAGTTTTTAAGATCTGAGGGCGGACAGAAAAAAGTGCGGACCGTAGAAAGTGCGGACGGACAGACAAAGCCGGCACAATGGTTTTCTTTTACCGAAAACTAAAAATGGATGGCAATTACGCGTTCATAAGAAAGCAACGGCGAACGGAAAACCGTCCCCGAGATGACAGCATTTACATTTAAAACTCCCCCCTATTAAAAAGAAGCCCTGAAATACTATATAATTCTTTGACTATTTAAAACAGGGTCAATGACCTATGAAATCAGTGATGGATGGAAGGCGATCTAATACCGACAAGATAAGAGGAGTAATGTGATAAATGACAGTAGACAGGGGAAGCGATAAGAACGGATGATGCCGAGGAATCCTGATAATGGAATGGGTATATTGGCCATGCACTGCAAGTTGATGGGTAACTTTGTTTTCTTAAAACTTATTAAAAAATAAATAAATGTACAAATCCAGTTCTCAACTTGTAAATAAATAAAATATAAGAAAAAATAAAACGTGGCAGATAAACATTACGTTGTTTTTCTTGTGTTCATTACAGAGAGAGAGAGAGAGAGAGAGAGAGAGAGAGAGAGAGAGAGAGAGAGAGAGAGAGAGAGAGAGAGAGAAAGCCTTATATTCCATCATTTTCGACTTTTTAGCAGACAGACACAGACATATATATGTATATGTATGTGCATGTGCTCCTACACTCGCGCGTATATTTATAGAAATAGAGAGAGAGAGAGAGAGAGAGAGAGAGAGAGAGAGAGAGAGAGAGAGAGAGAGAGAGAGAGAGAAATACGAGCTTCTGATCAGCACGTCAGTTTCCTCCTATTCTGGCACAAATTTCTACCGATTTCCGGACTTCGCTTCAAAGGGCAGGAGAGAGAGAGAGAGAGAGAGAGAGAGAGAGAGAGAGAGAGAGAGAGAGAGAGAGAGAGAGAGAGAGAGAGAGAGGGATTCAGGGTTATGTTTAGAATAGCGCTTATAAGCGGATTAATACGAAATACGTACTAACAATATAACAGCCTTTTGTGATTATATAATTAACACTAGATTAACTGTAAATATAGCTTCAAATATTTTAATCTGGGAGTAAATTTCAAAACATGTAGTTAGTAAATCAATGACAAACATTTATATATATATATATATATATATATATATATATATATATATATATATATATATATATATATATATATATATATATATATATATATATATATATATATATATATATATATATATATATATATATATATATATATACTTTATAGACTTCCCCTTATGTTGTGTAAATTTGTTAGATAAGTTAAGAGGCTATTTATACTTCTTAGAATAATTAATGAAAATAGTGTTCACTGGCCCCCAACCAATAACAATATTCGGGTGTAATTAAAGATTTTTTTTATCTATTATCACTTCCAAAGAATTACAAAAATTAACTCATTACGTGAAACAAATTGAAAATACTTATCAATAAAAATTATCTGTCGTCAGAATTGTTACAGATTTTCATATTTTGGCACCACATAAATAATTACTTGATAATGATGTTTTTCCTTTAATTATACAGATTTCCAGAATTCGAGCACGCGGATAATAAGCAATTACCAATACAATTAACTATATATTTATTTTGAGCTGACGGTAAATACCCACGGCCGATATTACTGCAGCCAATGGTGGGTGCAGAGCATGAGCGCCAGCCAATCACAGTTAGCTTAACGATATCAGATGTGGAAATTTACCGTCACTTCTGAAATAAAAGAACAGAATAATACCAGATCTTCATATTTTAGTGACATTAAATTTAAATACGCAACAAATACTTGACAAGATCCATATTCAGAGGGAGCCTCAAATAACTCATAAGACAGCCTTCAAAGACCACCACCACCTGAAGGATGCCAAAGGCAGCCAGGAAACGACTCCTGCAGGAGGAGCAGACGGCGGTAGTTGGGAGACGAAGGTCAGCAGCAACGCGGGGGGGGGGGAGTTGTAAGGGAGGGAGGGTGAGGGGAAGGGCAAAGGTTGTGTAACCTGCCACTGACGGCCGATCACAAAAAAAAAAAAATCATCTTTGATAAATGAAGTCTCATGATGCCTTTTCGAAAAGGGGTGTTAGTTGGGGGAGGGGAATAAGCTATGGGGAGGGGAAAAGGGGGAGGGAAAAGGGGAGGAAGCACGGCGAAAAAATTAGGAAGGAAATGGGTTGATGGGAAATACGGAAATATGGAGATCGTGGGGAAAAAAAGGATGATGAAGAAGAAGAAGAAGAAGAAGAAGAAGAAGGAGAGAGAGAGAGAGAGAGAGAGAGAGAGAGAGAGAGAGAGAGAGAGAGAGAGAGAGAGTTACAAAAAAAGGAGAAATAAAAGCAAGAAAGAGCAGAGCAGCCTATAAATGGAAACAGGACCAGAGGTGGGAAGGAGAATTGACGATAATGAGCAGGAGAGGGTTGAAGGAATAGGATCAAATGGGATGATGATGATGGAGGAGGAGGAGGAGGAGGA
>NC_089766.1:6131007-6258507 GCF_040412425.1 Macrobrachium rosenbergii
GTTGGGACACTCACCTCACCAGCAAGAATTCCCAAGTTCGATTACCGGCCAAGCCACAACGCTTTAGGCATGTCCCATTAAACGCGAGAGCGAGTGTTGACTTTAGTCAATTATATACCTGGCAATTAGTCGATTGTGGATGGTAGCAACCAGAATGGAGATGACAACCCTCAGATAGAAATATACAAACAGACAAACCTTCAAACGAAGGTAAACACAATAACACCAGACTTTGCTGGTATACGACTAAAAACAAAAAATAACAAATATAAGACAACGGAACTTGGAAAAGTATAACATTCCTTTCAGCAAAAATACAACAATAGACCAATACGTACAAATGAATCATAAAATGTTAAAAAAAAAAAAAACATTCACCGAGCCTGTAATTGAGAGACTGCAATGTTTTGAGAGAGAGAGAGAGAGAGAGAGAGAGAGAGAGAGAGAGAGAGAGAGAGAGAGAGAGAGAGAGAGAGAGTCTAGAATTGTAACCTGGCCTGCTGAGAAAGACAAAGAGTGAGAGAAAAAAAGCTGTTTTAATTTCAACTTGCAAGACGGAACTAGACAAGGTTATAATCAAGCGTAATATGAGAAGCAACTAAGTGTATATTATCAATAACATTATCAATTGCATCTAATCTCAAAAGACAGAGAACAACGTCCAAATTTAATTCTGAACGAAAGAAGGAAAGAATGCAATAACAAAATTACAGTAATAATTATTTAGCGAAAAATTAAACGACCTTGTTCCTTGTTCTGTGAGAATGAATTCCACACTCACGCATAAACACACACACATACCAGTATATTAATATTAATATACTATATATATATACAAAGAAATGAAGGAGTAAAATCGAAGTGATAGAAGGAAGTAGACATAATGAAAATAAATAGACGCCATAGATAAAAATAACTGGAATAAGTGAACGAAAATAGTCGAATATCTTCGAGTAAGTCAGACTTACAATACACTAGAGAAAATTAGACGAAATTGTCTGAAGAAAAAGTACAGGAGTGATAAAGTATGATTAGTGTCTTGTACAAAAAAGAGGACAGACATTAGTAAAAGCAAAAGAAGCAGGAAAAGGAGACATACATGAGCAAGAATAGACGGAGAAGGGAACTAGACGCGAGTAACAAGGGACACCAGAACGTATTCATGAAAGACGCCGTCCACAGAAATAATTCCGTTTATAAACTAACAGAAACATCAGAATGTCGATAAACAAAATTCTGGAAAATAATATAAAATACAAGGTTCACGAAAACGATAACACAGAAGTCGTTTCATGCAAGACACTAAGAGAAATAACATAACTGAGGCAAAAAAAAATTTTTGGAAAATTTTATTTGCAACGACGAACAAAATCCCATCACCAAAGTTCTATGAACACGGAACAGATAAATAACCTCTTACGCTAAACAAACAAGAATAACAACTTAACAGAGGTCGAACCGTAGGAACAAAGAAGAAACGATTTATTGCGCAAAAAATATTTACAAAATACAACACAAAAGGCAACCCGAACGCAGTATGTGCATATGGATTCAGGCTGATATGGTACTCGGGTGGTATTACAAAATATAAATGCTTACAGACAACTATATAGGGGAATTATAACATATTACGCGGGAATTACTCGTTAAAAGATTACACTGCAAAATTTGTCTTAAACATTACAAAGTATGCAACTTTTATAAACACTGGACATTAAGAAAATCATTTCAATTACTGCTATAAAGATATACATTTTATCTGGTTGCTGTCAAGGAACACAATTGCTACGGAGTAGCATGTGGTCTAATTTACAGTAATTAATTTGCAATTTATTTTTTATATCATTAAAATTTCAAATAATTACTTAGCAGAATGAATTACATTTAGATGCGGTCAACACATCGCATTTTATATAAACGTTACGAAGAAAAAATTTAGAAACAACAATTTTAAAGGAAAAAATAAATAACAGAATCGGAGAAATAAAAGATAAAGAAACGATAGCAAGTAATAATAGTTTAATTTCTGGGGCGTTTGATGTCCATTTTTACTGCGGGCAATTTTCGAAACTTCAAATACACCAGCAATAAACGTAAAATGTGACCTACTTGAATTAAAACTTACGGCTCTCGCTTATGTATGTCTGCCGCCGTGACGTCATAATGACGTATGGAACAGCTGACGGTAATTATTACATGAATTAATGATATACTTCTAAGATATAACATTATTATCCTGACGTAAATATAAACGAGTTACATAATTCTTGACGATGACACTTTTTGCCTAACGCTGTATTCCTTATGTGTGTGTTTTTGCATGATATTGTCAACAGTATATATAATGATAAATTAGATATTCTCGCGTCATTACAGTGGGTAAATATCTGGCATTTCTTATTACGAAATAGCAGATCAACGGCTTTTCTGTGATAAACTAAAATGGAAAATATTACACTCGCAATACTAACGCAAACCAAAGATCTCTCTCTTTTTCTATATATATATATATATATATATATATATATATATATATATATATATATATATATATATAATACAATATGCCCATAAAACACTATTTAAACGTTGAAACCACATTCTACCAAAGTGAACAGGGGCACAGAAGCTAGTGCCCGAAATATATGGTTTCAACGTTTAAATAGTGTTTTATGGGCCTTCTTTGTTCATATTACACTGTAGTATTACAGGAAAAGATATATATATATATATATATATATATATATATATATATATATATATATATATATATATATATATATATATATATATATATATATATATATGCATGCATGTACCTTTTCACGTTAGGCCATTCACCAAACTGAAGATGGCTTCAGAGAAAATTTTGCTTAAAAAAGCTGTTATCGCCCCATGCATTCCTTTGTTCCCAAATTTCTATATATATATATATATATATATATATATATATATATATATATATAATAGAGGAAAAGTCACACCTACAAATGTATATTAACTTGACCCAACTTTACTTAGTACTTTCCCAAAATCGTTCTACCAACCACAATTCGTTAAAATATTAATTATGGGTAGTTTGCAGAACGACAGGACTACCTCCGAACGGAAGCTTTGTCCATTGTCTCCGATGTTCAGTGTTACTTGAGGGAGGGGGCGCCGGGGGGGGGGCGCCAAGTCCCTAGGGCCAGTTCAGGGAACGGTGCCCTGAGTAAGGTTACCTAGGTAAGTTCTGGTTATGTCAGGTCCTGGCATTCTAGGAAAGGTTAGGTTTGTTTACGTCCGCGGAACCTGTTCCGTCTTCTACATCCCAGAGCAGAGATAAGAATAACAAAATGGACCATGGGGAAAGAAAATAAAAAATATGTGGGGTTATCCGCAAAAGGGTTAAGATCTGTTGTCTTTAGTTACCATCTGAATGATTATAGACAAGGCACTACAGTATGATGCACACACGACATAGATGGTACCAGGTGAATAAATCTAAGCTTTAAAAATCTTTTGCAGATCACAGACGTTTAAGGGATATTTCTGGGAGCAAAGAAAAAGGGAAGTCAATTATTTTTAAAGAATTGTGATTTTTATGTCAGTCCTAAAACAAAGATAAATGCCATAAAAAATTACTTATGTGCTGGCAGGTAAAAAATTATTGTGACAGTTCCAAAGTGAAAAGAGGTAATAATAATACTGAATTACTGATCATTAATGTTTTTATCATTTCCATCCTTTCTACTGCTGTTCGTTGTTATCTACCATTACTGTTTTTATATTAGTAAATATATGTTAATGTTCTCTTCATGTATTTCCCTTTACCTCCTCCTCTTACTTCTTCCTAATGAACACCATATTCTTTGGAAGCTTCAATGTCATGTCAATGGGCCCTTTTGTCGGCTTGTTCCATATGATACGATCAAATAAATAGGTTCCATTTTCTGAATAATATTATCCGTTAACCTCAGACATTTCTACAGCTCTTCACGACAGTTTGACATCAAAAGTTATTAGCACTTAGGATCTTTAAACCCTAGCACTTCCAAAGACTTCGTTTAAGTAAAGAAAACCTCAGGTTGGCAACTAAATTTTCTACGATCACTACCCATGTTTATCTGCTTGAATTCTCAGTACAGAGAATTTTTATGTTAAATTCGTCAATTGAAAAATAAGCGTTCATTTTTATTACGATATTCAAGGAGTTTTAATTGCCTATTTAATTTGGTATCGGCACAGAAGTGGCTGAACGAATGGAGTTCAAAAGGAAAGAGAAAATAAAGCATAGTTAGTCACAAACGCAAGGCGGGTTTGTTCCACTATAGGAATCCTAGGATGTGGTGTCCCCTGTGCCAGGTAAGCTCGATTTCTGGCCACGGGCAACGGTCATTCACATCCGCCAACACCAACTGTGCCTCTGTCCACGTTGAGGCAGAATAATAATATGGTGGTCAGTCGAGTTAATAATAATAATAATATAATAATAATAATGAGAAAGACAAAGTAAATGAAAATACAAGGATAAACAAATGAGCTGTTATCTGTCATAGTGATGCATGAAAAGACGCCAAAGAAAAGAACGCTCTCTCACCGGCACAGAAAATGGAAGCAAATATAAAATATTATAGGAGACTCCTTTAAAAACCACAAACATTGTCTTGTTACAGAAACAACTTCGTATAACCAATAACACACAATGTAGCACTTTGTTTATGAATATATCAGAGTTATTTTAGCAGTCGCATTACGCCTATGCCTCTATACGTAAATAATTATATCAGGCGGCTTATAAATAGTGATCAAGTTAGCTACATAAGATACTGGGTAAAATTTTATTATAAGTTGCCAATAAGACTTCAGCCAGCCATTTTTGCACGGAAAACCGTTTTGGAAATGATAAGGCACTAAGAGAACCTTAAAATTCCAATATAACTTAATCTAGGGGCTATGTTTACTGGTTGCAATTTTGCCGTATTAGCTATGGAGGGCGGGGACCGGTATTCTTACCTCATAAGTCGTAATTTGATTTTTATTTACCATTTGGGCATAGGTTTATGGGGTTCAAAATAACGACAATGGTGAGCTCTTTTCAAAAATGTAGGTTACAGTTTCAAAGCGTGTATTGGCAATTTATAAAATAATACCAACCACTGAAGGGCTAACAACTAGGCCTATGAACGACACTTATCTTGCTTAACAATAATTTACTGTGTAGCCTTGAGACCAGAATGAAACCTTAATTTTATATATGTATATATATATATATACACACACACACACACACACACACACACACACACACACACAACACATGTCATATATATATATATATATATATATATATATATATATATATATATATATATATATATATATATATATATATATATATATGTATAACAAGCATATATATATATATATATATATATATAACATATATATATATATATTATGTTGTGATGTTCAAGAAATGTCAGAATGAAAGACTGACTCTTTATTGTTGTTGTTTTAGATTTAGCTGGCATTGTTAGCACGGGCTCTTGCTTCTAGAAACAGCCGGCAAAAAAAAAAAAACATAAAACTCTTTATTGTTCTCGAGAGGTGTTTATAATGAGGAAAGCGGACGGAAAGGTAGCGGACGACCTGCGGCCCCATGCTGCGTCCATACAGAATTTGTGTTTGTTAACAAGCATAAAAAGACATATACAATGCGTTACAGAACATGTAAAGGCAGATATATATATTGGCGGAAAGGCCGTACAATGATGCATACAATGAGATACATGAAGAATCTGAAATAATAACAAGTAACATATATGACGTGATTAACCCTTAAGGGACGGCACAATTTATCAATGTGCAGTACCCCAGACCGGGGAAATTTGAGTTCGGCAAAATAAAAAAAAAATTACATCAATGGAAGGATAATGACACGTACATTTACACTATAAATAAAAAAATTCTAAAAAATTTTCCCTACTTTCCACGAGAAGTTGAAAATGACTATTTACAACCCCTCCAAGGCCCTCATTTACAAGACAGTCTTAAATATTACCAACTTACATATGTTTTTTCTTCTATAAATAAGTTGCCATTAGTGAATTTATTGTATTTTGTAAAATTATTATTACTGCTCATTGGTCAAAAACAGATAAGAAATAAAAGCAGTAACAAATTTTTTGCATATTTGTTGAAAAATTCACACGTAAATTTACAAAAAGGAAGATTCAGTAACTTTTTTTTTTTACTTTTTACATGCTTTTTCTAATATATCTTTGCAATTTTCTTTGTAAAATTACATTTACAACCAACATCTATCATAAAAGACAAAAACAAGAAACAACAGCAACCCCTGTGTATATTTACAAGCAAATTTACAAAAAGACTTTTGTGAGAGGGAGAGATGCCTCCTCCAAGGAAGTTGCCTCGGGCCAGCGGATGGAGCAGTCTGTGATCATCAGAAGGTATCTGGCTCCTCCCGACTGCGGGAGAGGCCCGGCGATATCGATGTGGATGTGGCCGAAGCGCCAACGAGGCTGGGGGGAAGTCGCTGATTCCGGATTCTGTGTGCTGGGATGTTTTGCTCACCTGGCATGGGATGCAGCTCCTTGCCCACTGTCAGACGTCCTTGTGCGCCCTGATGGATGGGAGAGACCATGAACTATGTCGAACGCCTGTTTCCTCCTCGAGGCGGATACTAGGGAGCAAGGGTGGCCTGTGCTGGTGTCGCAGAGGACAGTTGTGTTTGAGTTTCCTAAGGGCACGTCTACCCACTTCAGAGCTGTCACTGCCGTTCTGTCTCTGGGTCTGCTGCTTGTTCTTTTGCCAGGTCTTTGTAGTCGATGCCGAGGTGAAGGGAATTGATTTCTACTATTGACAGGGCGTTGGCTACTGGGTTCTTCCTGCCAGGGACATAGTTGATGGTGCACCCGAATTCGGAGATGGCAGTCAGGTGTCGCTGTTGCCTTGCGGACCACGCATCTCCCGGCTTTGCAAATGCGTGCACCAAGGGTTTGTGATCTGTCAGGATCCTGAATTCAGTCCCCTCCAGTAGGTACTTGAAGTGTCTCACGGCCTGGCAGATAGCCAGCAGCTCCCTGTCAAAGGCGCTGTAGCGGGTCTCTACTGGCGAAAACTTGTGGCTGAAGAAGGCCAAGGGTTGGGGGGCGCCGTTCACTAGTTGCTCAAGTACTGCACCACAGGCGATGTTGCTGGAGTCCCTTGTCAGTCTGAGGGGGCCTGTGGGGTTGTGGTGAGTCAAGGTAGTGGCATTGGAGAGGGCTGTCTCTGTTTCTATGAATGCCTGCTGCTGCAGAGCCTCCAAGGTTAATGTTTTTAGCTTACCCTTCAGGATTGATGTTATAGGGTACATGGTGCAGGCAACGTCTGGGATGAAAAGTCGGTAGTAGTTTATCATCCCGAGAAACTCTTGAAGGGCCTTGATGGTTTGTTGTTTCAGGAAATTCTCTATAGCTTTTACTTTAGAGGCCATGGGGCGTACTCCTGCTTGGGAAATCTCGTTCCCAAGGAAGTCTACTTTTTCTGTCCCGAAAATGCATTTGTCAAACCTGACGACTAGTCTGCTCTCCTGCAGATGTTTCAGGACCACGCGGACGTGGCAAAGGTGTTCCTCTGGGGACCTGGAGAAGATGAGGATGTCGTCGACGTAGCAGACGCAGAAAGGCAAATCCCCTAAGATAGTGTCCATCAGGCGCTGGAATGTGGCGCCTGTGTTCCTGAGACCAAAGGTGGAATAGGAAAATGTTTAAGTCCCAGAGAGTGTGATGATGGTGGTCTTTGGGGCATCGTTGGGATGCACAGGGACTTGGGAGTATGACTTCAGCAAGCCCAACTTGGAGAAAATCTTCGCGCCATGGAGGACGCCCATCAGGTCTTGCATGTTTGGGAGGGGTAGTGGTCTGGTGTTGTCAGTAAATTCAAGCGCCGATAGTCCCTGCAGGCCCTCCATGAACCATCGGACTTCTTTACCATGTGGAGGGAAGATGCCCATGGGCTTGATTCTTTTTTACAGACGCCCATCCGTTCCATCTCTGTGAAGGCCCGTTTGGCGTCTTGTAACTTTTGGGGGGACAGTCGTCGGAACTTGGCATGGATTGGTGGACCATCGTGGTGTTATGATGGAAGATGCCGTGCTTTGCTGAAGCCCCTGGTGACTGGCGTAGGTCTGGTTTGAATATGTCCAGGAACTCCTGTAGGAGGGACATGTAGCTGTTGGGGGCTGTGGAGTTGATGGCAGACATTCCAGGTCTGGTGGAGAGCTGACGGGAGTGGCAGGTTCCTGTGTTGAGGAGGTGTTGTCTTCCGACGTCGACCAGAAGTCTGTGGTGCCCTAAGAAGTCTGCGCCCAGCAGGGAGAAATTAACCTCTGCGATGACGAAGGGTCAGTGGTATCTGTAGCCCAGAATGGAGATAGTCCGGGTCGTCGTCCCATATGTGCGAATGGGAGTTCTGTTTGCTGCTATGAGGGTGGATGTTGAGTCAGGTATCTTTTCTACATCTTCCTCAGATGGCAGGAAGACCGACTGCATTGCTCCCGTATCTACCAGCAGGCGCCGCTTTGAAATTTCGTCTCTGATAAAGAAACCCGCTAGTCAGGGGGAGTTGGATTTCACGGCCACTGCTGTTACTCGTGGCCACTTTTGTTGTTTTTTGTAAAGGAACAGGGAGGTCTGCAGTTCCTGGCGTTGGTGCTGAATCTTCTACGGAAGAGGCACCATGCCAGGTTTGACCATGTCCTGTGTTCCCTGAATGGTGTCTTCTTCCTGTAAACAGCACTGATGTCTCCCTAGCTGTCGTCGTTCTCCTCTGTCAGGCTGCAGGCTCCCAGGGCAGCGGCGTGCTTCAAAGCCTTGGTGGCCTCGTGTATTTTCTGGGCAACGTCAACTAAGGCATCCATGTCGAGGGTGTCTGCGTCTTTTATCTGGCCCCTAACTTCCCCCAGGAGGCGCCAAAGGACGATCGCTCTCATTAAGTCTACTTTCCTCTTCCTCCCATTTTCATTGCAGCCTGGCAGTGTTACCAACTCCCGTAGTTTGTCCCAGGCTTCCCTAGGTGAGGCTTCTCGAGGGGCTGGGATAATAGGTCAAGTGCACACTGTGCTCTCTTGGTCATGGGCATGGAGTAAGTTTGGATGAGTTTATCCTTCAAGGCTGCATATGTGACCTTGTCTAGCTGCGTGTCGAGCCAGGGGGAGATTAAGTCCATTAATGGTGTTGATTGTTTGAGTGGTCCAATGAAGCACCAAAACATGCCCTTTTGGGTATGCCGTATTTAGTCCGTTAATGGCACGGTTTCCGCCAGGGAAGGAGCTATCAGAGGCCTAAACTTTGACGCCGTAATTAGTCCACTAAATGCTCTCTGATGGTAAGCTGCGGCCCTTTTTAATCCGTGAATGGCTGGGCCAAAACCACGCTTCCTGTCACTCTGGGGTCACCAGTGTGATGTTCAAAAAATGTCATAAGTGAAAGACTGGTTCTTTATTGTTCTCGACAGGTGTTTATAATGGGGAAAGCGGACAGAAAGGTAGTGGGCAACCTGCGGGCCCCCGCTGCTTCCATACAGAATTTGTTTATTAACAGGCATAAAAAGACATATATGATGCATTACAGAATATGTAAAGGCAAATATATACATCGGAAAGGCTGTACAATGATGCATACAATGAGATACATAAAGAATCTGAAATAGTAACAAGTAACATATATGACGTGATTAATGTACATATGAGGAGCGAAACACAAGAATGCAAGAGGCGATTTGATGCCCTTACAGTGAATGAATGTATGATATATATAATATAAATAATATATATATATATATATATATATATATATATATATATATATATATATATATATATATATATATATATATATATATATATATATATATACATATATATATATATATATATATATACTACATACATTATAAATTTGGATTAACTACCTATCCCTCTTGCAAGTGACATTTGTTACCGCATAATAAATATAATTCAATTTAGTTCCTTTGTTATGTAAGACTACGCTACACAACATGGATAAGGAAAAGTCTAGGCTAAATTTTTCAAAGTTTATGAAATAAGACAATTACCTTGGCTAGTCTATGTCTGCCTCACAAGTAACCAAATTTACTCTAGGCCTAACCTAAAGAAATAAAAGATTTTTTCTTTAGACATAAAATGATACAGGTTAAGTGGTAAAACTTTACTTTAGTTGCAAGACCTGATTTCTGCCAATCGCCAACCGGGACAGGCTACAGCCTTTTTGGGGGGTGGCCCCCGGCCAGGTCAGGGCACATTGCCCCAAGTTAGGTTAGGTAGGTAAGCTCTGGTCAGGTCAGGACCTGGCATTATAGGAAAGGTTATGTCTATTTATATATGAGGACTTTTAGACATAAAATCAGGACAGGTTAAGTGTAAAGTTCTACTTTTAGTTAGCAAGGCCTGACACCATGGCAATTCAATAACTAAAATTAAAGATAGTTTTTTTTTATAGTGTCCTTTTGCTGTTTACATTCAATGTAGCCATAGAAATGTCTACCATGCTGCCATTATCCTGGCCTATACACAAATTTCTTATATAGAAGTTGGTATAAGGACGTTAGTGTGGTGGAGATGGGCATCCTGACCTAACCTTCCCTTAACCTAACCTATGCTAGATCACTGTGCCCTGGTATGGCCCAGGGGGGCACCTTTGCCCACGTGCATGCAATTATTCTGCAATATTACCTCAAATTATGCTAAATTATGACAATTATTATAGTAGTTGGTGATTACACTATATACAGGCTCATTTTAGTCATTTCAGTTTACCCTACGCCTAATCCCCATTGTCTACGGCCTACCCAAATCTCACCATTTTTATTTTATTGGCCCACATCTCTAACCTACGATGACGGCCATACTTAGTAGTTAATGCCGAGGTGTTCAAAATTTCAAGTATAATATAGGCCTAAGCTTACACAAACCAACCTTTCCGTAGGCAGGATCTCGATGTAAGGACGGACTCCTATGCCTATAGGCCTACTGAAGGACCCCACAGACGTCACGATCGCCGGATCCGGTCGTCTGAACCGGAAATGTACCTCACTGTCTATGGTGTTCTCCTCCGGCCAAAAGCGGATCCATAAAAATTTCGTGGGGGCGGCCGCCAATTTCCATATTACACACAAACACACACACACATATGTATATGTGTCGTTTAAGATTTAGCTGGCCTTGTGCCAGCACGGGCTCTTGCTCCTAGAGCAGCCCGTAACATATGTGTGTGTCTAGTAGTGCTATTGTTTAAATTAAATTATTATTTTCCCCTACATAAAATAAAAACTTTATGGTAATAATATTTTCAATAATAATTAAATTTTCCTTGTCTAAATTAAAAATTTTGTGTACAGAATAGGTTGATAGTCTAATCTGCACCATAAATACCATAAACGTAACGGTAAATACCATAAACATAACGTCTTGCATCGCTCTGGATGTTACGACCTAAAGTGACTTATGGACGAAACGACCATGGACCGACTGTACCCTAGACTACACACTACTAAACTATGCAACATGCTGTGTATGCAACACAGTTACTTTTTACCTTTGTAAACTCGTGTTGCATGACTTGAATAACTGGATTTAAATGACTCTGGGAGTATATGCCTCAAGGAACGACAGCATAGGGGCGCAACCTCTTGTACAGTACAGTGATATTGGTCGTCTCATACAAATGCTTTTAGTTCTATGAAAAGAGACCATAAGTAATAATTCCATGCTCGTCCATTCTCTGGTAATTAAACCACTCACCAGGGGAAAGCTTCAATTCATTAAATAAGAGTGAAATAAATATTATTTGTTATAAAATACGGGAAAATGGGCAGCTTGCACACAGATACACTAAATACTAAAAGCCCACTGACGACCCATGGCGTACGACTTAAGGAACCCGGAACTACTTCAAGATAAACAAGCGTGAAATAAATATTATTTGTTATAAAATACGGGAAAATGGGCAGTTTGCACGTTCATACACACGAAATAATAAAAACGCACCGACGACGGGAACGCCCAATGACGTACTGGTTAAGAAAGTTAAAGGAACTTAGGAACACGGAACTGCTTCAAGACCGAAGCGTAACAAACGGAAAGGAAAAGTGGCGATTCTCATATATTTCTCATTAATTTGTATATTACTTTCCTTGATTACTCATTTAATAAAAGTATTGTTACTTAACATAAACTCTTCACATATAACTTGTGAATTGTTGTTTGGTTAACAAATTGTGTAAGGCCATCATACTTATATGGACGAAATAATCCAAAGGTAATATGTAATGTTTCTGTCACAAATTCGTCATCTAAGAGTTCAGCACACATTTGTGGACCTCGTCGAGGCCTTCCTCACCACTACGGTATGAAAATTTTTAAGATATACATAAAACTAGCTTCCTGTTCTCCTTAAAAACGCCAAACTGTTCAGTAAAAGTCAATAACGAAAAAACGTACGTACGAACTGACTAAATTTCCTGTGCTGAACAATTAATCATATCCAAGAAAACAGCAGTCATTCATGCCACTGTGAAAATTAGATTTAAAGAACTTGCTTTTCATGAAAAAAAAAATGGCATCCTTTATAGAGGATGTTTCTCGAAAAAACTGAGCCATCAACCACAGCCGCTTTTTAGACCTAGAGCTGCTGGTTCAAGGATGAACTCCGTGTGCAGAGAACTTCCATAATAATAAAACCTGTATAGTAAATGGAAATCACGAGTTGCGTATTTGTTGGTGATAATGAATAAAATCTTTAGTTTTTTATAAATATTTCTCAATTAACGTATATCTATTTTTACAAGAGTACAAACGCTCCAATTATATATGATATGTATGATATAATGATATATACTGTATATATACATTTATATATATATATATATATATATATATATATATATATATATATATATATATATATATATAGTCTTTGTATACATATACATATATATGAATTACAAAAGAATATATTTAAAGCAAACTTGAGTTTGAAGACAATAATGAAGCTCTCAAAAACTCCAGAGAGAGAGAGAGAGAGAGAGAGAGAGAGAGAGAGAGAGAGAGAGAGAGAGAGAGAGAGAGAGAGAGAGAGGGGGCGATTCGGAGGAAAATTCCATGCCAATGCCACTCCCTCCTTTTTTGCAAGCACAAACCGCAGAGGCTACATTCTCTGCTCTTGTACCTGGAGAGGTGCTCAGGAGGGAGTAAAACCACTCCATTCGCCTGCTGTCTTCCCCCCCGCCCAGTCACGAGCACCAAAAGATTCATACAGTTGAGACCAACGCCTAGACATTATTCCTCTTCTCCACTTAGGTAAGGACGACAACAACAGGACCTTTTTAAAATCAGTGAAGCCACTCATTCTAAGAAATCCTAGGCCTACCTTGTAACGGAACATGTGCAGTTAGAATTATAAGTTTTCACGTGTAAGTGGTTATAACCAGACTTATATTCGATCTGTTTAGTGTTTACAGTGTTATCCTCAAAATCAAGCCGTGCAGAAGTGTTATTGTTTTTGTAAACAACGTAGGGCGTTGTGATAATGTGTATGAGAAGGTTTAGGAATTAGGAAAAATGTGACTGAATTTCTTTATCTACGTCTTCCCACAAGGCGAACTTTTTCCCTAGTATATATATATATAAAAAGCTTACTGACTAGAGAGCCACTATAAAATTATATATAATATATATATATATATATATATATATATATATATATATATATATATATATATATATATATGTATATGTATAGTGTATATATGTGTATGCATGTATGTATATAAGCTTACTGACTAGAACCACTGTCACTAACAGTAACCCCTGGTTTTTCTATTCATCAAGCATTCTTTTATTTATTGAGCAAATTTAACCTTCAGTTGTATGCAAACCCCATAACGTTCACGCTATAAAAGGTAAACACGTTTATGGGGATAATTTTAGCTGTGACCTGAGCCATGGATGACTCGACCGTATTCAAAAGCTGCAGTCTATGAGCACGATATCTCTGAAAACTTAAGTATACCTTAGTTTAACCAGACCACTGAGCTGATTAACAGCTCTCCTAGAGAGGGCTGGCCCGAAGGATTAGACTTAATTTACGTGGCTAAGAACCAATTGGTTACCTAGCAACGGGACCTACAGCTTATTGTGGAATCCGAACCACATTATGCCGAGAAATGAATTCCTATCACCAGAAATAAATTCCTCTGATTCTTAATTGGCCGGCCGGAGACTCGAACTCGGGCCTAGCAGGGTGCTAGTCGACAATTCTACCGACTTGTCCAACGACGAACTATTAGTCACCACCTGAAGAGAGAGAGAGAGAGAGAGAGAGAGAGAGAGAGAGAGAGAGAGAGAGAGATGTACAAAGACAAAGAACAACTGAACAATAAAATGTAGAAATGTACCATCAAACACAAATATATACACAAGCGTGGAAATTCATTAAGATACAGTACAAGAGTTGAATAAATAACCTACGAACTAAATAAAAACGCGAAATCTCTAGAAATAATATATAAGAAAAACTGAAGACAATATTTCACAATCAAAATTAGCCGTGACATGGATGACTGTTCCTCACGAAGCTCACTTCTCCTAACCTGAATCACAAGTAAAAATTAGGCCCATGGGATCGGCACTGCTCTTCCTCACCTTGCTGTCCATCTTCTCCCTCGTAGGAGAGTAGTGCCTTTCAGTGCAGCTCACGTGGTGCACTGTAGGTATTACAGTACTTAAGGGTCTTTTGTACCTCCGTTCATATTCTCTTTCTTCCATCTGACTTTCCACCCGCTCTAAAAATGGTTTCCTAGTGCAACTGCGATGTTTTCCTTCTGTTACACCTTTCAAACCTTCTTACTGATTGGCAATTTCCCTTTCAGCGCTGAATGACCTCATAGGTCCCAGCGCTTGGCCTATGGCCTAAATTCTATATTCTATTCTATTCTGTCCACCTCCTCTAATGTTACACTGCGTCAATTCTCGCATCTTATTTAAGAACGAATCATTCAGACGACCCAATTAGGTCTAGATTTGTGACAAGCCAAGTAGGCCTATGTATCTAGATATATGAATCCGTGTTCTAGTTAAACTATCTTGTTGTCTCTAAAATTACGATAAACATAACAAGAAGAAGAATATAACAACTTTCTCGTTCCATTTCCCTCTCTCAGGTCCTTCAGAGGTGCTCCTCGACCATAATGAGGTTCCTTCAAGTAAGCCTCGTGGCTCTTCTGTCCCTGGTCCTATTGGGTGAAGAAGTTGCTGGTATGAAAAAAAGTTTCTTTAAGCATTCATGTTTATAGTCATTACTTCGTGCACAAGATATCTTACGAACGACTGCCAACTTTGTGCTCACAACGATTGCTTAAAATGTTCTTCTTCTCTCCTTTTATCAACAGGAGCCATAACACCTCGCTTCAAACGTCAGTCTAGCAGCTGTGAGCAGTCAGGAAGGCCAAGGCTCGCTCTTATTGCGGTCTTCTCTCAAGAGTCCCACGGCTGTAAACAAAATTGTCAGTGCAGGGACAATTTCGGCAATTGCGTGACAGATGTAAAGTGTTGTCAGAGTCACTATAGAGACTGGGTGTATTCACTTTGCTTGAAAGGTTGGAAACGAGATAACGAATAATGCAAAGCAATTCACTTGCTGTTTTTGTTTTTGGGTCTGTTCAAGAGATGCTCTTACACTGACCAAATCTCTTGATAAACCAGACATCAGCTGGTAACGTTGTGCATACCTTACTTTCTTACTTAATCTGTCACTTTTGGTTTTCTTTTTGGGAAAGAGGGGGGAGGGGAAATGGTCAATATGACCACCTGCCACTTGCACCAAACTACTAAGGTTTGTTGTCCTAGTAACTTCCTTTTTTATAGATGATATGGAGACAGGTCACTCTCCAACTCTCCCCTTTCATTCAGAATTGGTAATTTTTGAGTGTATAGCCTGAATATGCAAGGCAAAATTCTGCACAAAGGTTAACTCTGGGAAGGTGACTCAGTCTTTTATAATGAAAACCCCAATTTCAAATATAGGGTCATAATAACTGGCAAAGCATCATAACCTTGGATTTCTATTAATATTGTAACACACCCAACATACCTTTGAGTTTTCTCATGATACCTGTGAGACACACTCGTGAAATTCTCCCAATAAATTGCACTTCAAACCATGGTCTGCTTGACAAATGAAATCGAGTTTAGATTAACCTTATTCTTCTTATAAAATGTATTTTCAAACTCTTACATTTTAACCAACGGTTTAGTCCTATGATCACAAAGTCACTCTCTGTGTTTATGATAATGTTCATCTCTATTTTCTTAATGCATAAAAGCTACTTTCGGTTGTAGTAAGTACAGTGTACAACAATGTAACATTTTAACACAACACCGTTAAATGTTAAAATTTTCAAGTGTAGCAATTTGACTATACATAAAATGTTTTTTTACTGAGCATAGGTGCTTCGTGTAACATTTTTTTCTTCATTTGTGATCAGTTTGATTTCGAAAGCAATAAAGGGAAGTGTGATTAATAACTTTCTGTCCGTATCATTCATCATTTCTTCCTTAAAGCATTACAATTATCATTCCCCTTAAAACAGAACATTATATCTACGAAAACGACATCATTGTCAAAACGCCACGCATTGCAGGGAGTTGTAATTGACGATGTTCGTATTTTTAGACAATTCGAAAACAGAGCGTCAACTACGATGGGGGCACTCAAAGTTCCAAGTTACCACCCATGTCACTGCAGTGTTCCCCCCAAAAACCCCGCCCCTGCTAGGTAAAATCCCACTCCCCCTACAGTAGGTTAGGTTAAATCCAGCCTTGTAATTTCACTCGGTTTGTGTTTTTCGTCCAACCCAAGGACCCAGTATTCCCGCTGTTGTCCCACGCATTTGAGGATTTGCACAGGGGATCCAATATCTCTTAAATCACTCATTTGCTAACAAAGTGAACATCAGAAACGTTCAAAGTACATAATAAAACATAGGAAAATTATATTTCCAGCTCCAGAAAGCGCTTATGGTTTGAAATAAAATTTTACCGAAATTAAATTCCATCGTGGCTGTTTCGATTTTCTTGGCCTAGTGACCCCAAGACAAAAAGCCTAACTGACAAACTGCCTAAAATGGGCCAACCTGATTGAAGGAAGGACAGCAAACAAGATGGACAAGCAATAAACACAATGATGATGATGATGACTTAGGCTAATGTACGTCATCGTTATGGTAACCTGGACTCAAGTACTGAAGTGTTGATAGCTCCTTGGCATGACACTGTTATCTGCTGATTAAGTTTTAAATCAGCCATTACTGCCAACAATTAACATGAAAACCCAATAACAAGAATGCAGCTTACGACATACCAGGTTACATGTTGCTATGGGTTTGTTTAAATTGGGAGGGAAGGACCCCGGGGTTTTTCGTTTAATGGTTTAATTGACATGAAATATTTATTTTTTATTCTATATGTCGTAGCCTATATGTTTGCTGACATGAAATTAAATTGCACATTTATCTGATGCTATTCATAAATAATCTTAGTAACAACAGAACCTTTATGGATTCTTCTCCTATTGGATATTAATATTTATTAGGAAATATTTAATTCTCGCAAAGAAACATAAGCACTTAATGTAGTAAAACGGGGAACAGGTTGCGTTTGCAAAATGAGGCGCCCCTCAGTAACCGAAATCAATGCTGTTCTCTTTCCGTTTCTTCTTCCATTTATTTTATTAAGAGCAACAATATTCTCCACACTCTTGGCAGCGCGTATTGAAAAGGTTATACCCCAACCAGACCTCAATAAGAAACAACTGGAAAACCCGTTTGGCGAGAACTCGCTTACTCAAGGTCGCAGAGGACTTACGGGGCTATTTTGGCCGGTATCATGAATCTACTTTGGTATACGATCTACACTTTTATTTCTAGAATGTAATACAATTTTTTTAATAGCTTTTTCTCTGTTATATGAATGTTATTATGTTTTACTATGTAGATATCATTAACTGCCTCTTGTTCTTGTTTTCACGTTCACCTTCGAGGTGCTAGTACTAAACATGGCGGAAACTCCTTGGGACGCTGTGTTTAGTACTAGCCCCTCTGGGATCAAAGTATTTTATACACCCAATCTATACTGTTTGGTCGATAAATTATATTAATAAACAATATCTTCGTGTGCCCATCTACTTTACATTTACCATACGGTGGTTTAAAATTTGTGCGTTGTAGATATTTTGTCCTTGTAGATAACAAGACAAGGTAGTATATGCGGTGTGGTGCTCAAGAAGTGAGCTGTCTTAACTCGTAATAGGTATGTAATAATTGTTTTTATTATTTTATGTATCAACTAAATTCATATATAGGTAAAAGAGATTAGTCACAAAACTATTTTTTTCAGGTGATTTCCAACAGTATAAAATGAGGTTCCTAACCATACGTATCCTGTTTGATGCAACAATATGGTGATTTCTTCTGCTAACCATATTTTGATACAACAATATACAGTCAAGATCCAATGTGTCTGGATCTTGTGTGAAAAAACTATTGGATCAAAAGTTTTTAATAAAAGTATTAAATCATCAGGAACTTGCTTCAAACGTCAGAATGTTAGAGAGTTTGGTCCCGCCATCTGGAACACCACTGTCCAAGAATGCATCGCAGTTTGTCAGAGCAGATCAGACAGTGGTTTCTGTGAGGTGGACGACGATTGCTGCGTTCGAATGTTTGAAGGGGACTCCTACCTCCGTTGTCTTTCTGGTTAAAGAACGATTATACAGATTACAAGCAACTGATAAACTTCACTTGACGATGGAGTCTTTAGGCTGATACAATAGCCTCGGGTTCAGGTTATATCGGATATTTCGTTATTAAAAACCTTAATGTAGGTACCATATTGAGAGATCATTTACCTGTATTATGTAACTTTCATACTGATAACCTAGTTTCAAACTCTTCTATAATGCATCTTTCAAACTGGTACCCCAGTGTCTGATTCTATTTCAATGTAATCTCCACATTGGTAGCATAATTTCAGATCCTGTTTATAATGTAACCTTTATGTTGGTACCACAGATTTTCCATATATGCCCAGTCATTAACAAAGATTCAGATTTAGTTTACAATGTAACTGACTTCACTTTCAGTATGCAGTTTAATCTTTGATCTTGTGCCGCTATTTCAGATCATTTTAACATTGCAAACTTCATATTAGGACTATAGTTACATTCAGTTCCGATGTAATCTTCATTACTTTGTGCTCAGGTTTCTCAGTAGAGACGTGAAGTTCATTTTGAAAGTGGCATCATAAGCCATATGTAAGCCAGTTTACTCCATTGTTTTATGGGAAGCTGAACGTAGCATTAATATCCTGTCTTATAAATAAAAAAATGACTGGAAGGCTGACCAACCAATCTTATCATCCTTTGCGTCATAACGATGCCACAAAAGGTCAACAGAATAAGTAAATAAGTAAGAAAGTACGGCAAAGATACCCCACCTGATCTCTGATCAACAGACTTTGCTGTTCAGTAACACTTGAGAACAACCACCAACAATTGCAAGGCGCTACATAGCTGTCTTATTTCCTACTGAGCAAGCAGACCTCTGACACACTGCAAGCATTCACTGTCTTTGAATTTTTCGTTGCAACACTGGTTATCCGTCAGGCACGAGGCGAACTTATCCCTGAGCTGACAAGCACCGATGCAGCTGTGAAACAGGTGACCAAAGGCTTCTTCTTATCCCCTCGGTCCCGTCGTCTTCGAAGCGAGGGGTTATTGAACTTCCTGTAGGTAAAAGAAGAAGAGGAAGAATTAGGTTAATTAATTAATCTCAGAGTACCATCAAAACTCAATGTGAATATCAGAAGAAAAAAGGCTTTCCCAGTAAGGGAATATTCGTTGAAATTCACCAGCGACAGAAAAATTGTCAATACGAACACTCCACCATATAAAAATCTAACGCTGCACTAAATTTGCAGGCAAGAACTCCACCATACTAAAATTGTCAAAAGTCTTAACTGTCTGCTTTAATTTGCAAAAATCATCCCTAAAAAGTACACACTGAAGCTAATTTTGGATCATTTTGCAGTGTGGTTGAGTGCATATCAGGTGTGTGTGTGTGTGTGTGCAACAATATTTAACACTTTCCGTCAGGAAATACTGTGCAAGTATATTCAGACAAAAACTTACCAGACATTGTGCCTTACCAACAACTTAGTTGCAAACATCAGAGCCATTAATTAACTATCGAGCATCGAATCGCGCTATCAACGCGTTTTTCAATTTGCAAAAATCATCCCGCTAAAAGTACACACTGAAGCTAATTTTGGATCATTATTTTTGTGTGAGTTGAAGATGCATAATTCAAGAGAAGTGTTAAGACTTTATGTGTGTGTGTTTGTGTTAAATGTTACTATAACAAAGTGAACAGAGTAGTGAAAACATGAAGACGGTATAAGAAGACAGTTGAAAGTAACTGTGAGAAAAGAAATTTAATGGATTTAACAGTGGGTTTGCAGCATGTTTAAGAGTACCTTCCTCCACGTCAGGAAAATACCCCAGATAATAAACAAATGTAAAACACACTGTGTTAGAGAATAACGAATAAAATTAGAGAATTTTCAATTTTCCCTCAGACTTGGTATATATGTATTTTCCAAAAACTCCATCTAAAGTGTACAAACATTGTGTACTAATTCAATACAGAAGTTTATTTAATAGCTATTTTTAATGGGATAAAGTGTATTGAATTTGACTTCTTCTCTCTCTCTCTCTCTCTCTCTCTCTCTCTCTGATGAGACTGCTATAAGAATAATAATACACTGAAGAAATGCATAACGAATTAAATAACTTTTACCAACGTGTTTTCAATTTTATGAAAGATAAGTACATACAACACTTATCTTTTATTAAAAAAAGAAAATATCTCATCCAGTGAACATAAAATATACGAGATACTTTCTTCCTTTTACTGTACCTCCTATATTCTCAATCTTGGTCTTTCAATCTAAGTTCTTCTAGCAAATTGGTACTCATTTCTCTTTAAAAGTCGATTTGCTCCACCTTTTTTCTCTTCGAGAGGACGTCTGAGGTCTGATGACATCTTCACTGTGCGGAAAAAGGAACTGAAACAAGGCTCTTAGTGTGTGGCCTCGAGAAATTGAGGTGACTCGAAGCGCGATTCGATGCTTTGTATGGGGTTACTTCCTTGTCGACGAAATGTTGAAGGAATCAAACGAGAAATTATATTTTCTCTTCCTGATGGTCTTACATAATGGTCTACCTAAAGTTTATCATTATTTCAACGATATCTCTCACTGTTTTTGTTTAATACACACAGATGAGCTGAATGTTTAAGTGACGTCACTCCTGACAGGATGCACGATAAACGGAATAACAGTATACAGCAAAACCGCTGCTAGGCCGATGATATGGTTCTAATCTCTCTCCATCAGAGCAAATTTACCACCGAGTGATGCGGACAGTTTGACAAAAAGGACGACCCCCTGCATAACGGTTCTCTCTGCACCACTCAGATACGCCTAAGAGCCAAGCAAATATCCCACTGGAATCTCGGTCTGGAATTTGTTCAAAAATTCCCGTATCTGTGGCACGTTATCACGGACGACCTTAAAAGATAACGGCGCCGACAGAGAGAGCAAGGGCATTTTGCCTCCTGTTACCGGGAAATCAAGACGCTACATTTACAGTCTATGAATACTTCCTCTAGACGTACTTGACGCATTACAGTTGTTCATTTGTCATACGTACTTTTCATAAGTTTTTCATTTTGTCTTCGCTTGTTTTCTTATTTAAGGTTTGTTAACAAGTATTCCAACACGGATTTAAGATTCCTCCCATCTGTTTGTGTATTAGGTTGTATGTATGAAGTGGATGTATATGAATACTCTGTATCTTTACAAATTGCGATGTCCTGCACTTTATCTCGAGACCGGTGAGAAGTTTTATCCATTTTGCTATACCGCTACAGGTTCGGTTTACTGCAGGCCAACTAGTGTTTGAGCTGAATGAAGCCTTTTAGCGTCACAAAAATACACTATAGCATTCACCCAGAGTTTGACGCCTTCCAAGAACCTGCTCCTTTTATAAATGAATATCCTCAAACCGGTTCCTCGTAGTTTCCTGGACTGAACTGGTGAGAACCTGCTCGTTCCAAACACAGCTACCGACTGGGACGCTATGCTATACCACCGTGGTGGCCATGTTTAACATTTTACAGCTTCTGGCCGCAAGGTGGTGGCAAACAGAATGCAACTTTGCTGACTGGTGTCTTGAATGACTGTTTTCTTTGCATTCCGTCCTTCCACTTAGCTCATGGCTACTCTCAGCACGGGAGTTTATCTCCAGCTTTTTCTTGTCACAATACCATTAAGCACACACGCACGCAGATACATGCACACGTACATAAACACACACACACACGTGTGTATACACATGGCTTAGGTTTTGTGATGTAATTTTTTGTTCCTATTAATGTTTTATATAATGTCTATGTTATCTTCAGTTTACCTTAGCAAATTTATGTTCCTTCCTTAAATTTTCTATTATATATATATATATATATATATATATATATATAGGCGTGTGTGTGTGTGTGTTACTGGACAGCCCTGCATGTGTGCTCAGAAAAACTGAAATAAGCAAAATTCTTTGGGCTTTTTGCTAACGCACGAGAGAATGGCGAAATCTGCAGTGACATGGGTGACAATTTGGAACTTTCGTTTACTCTATTACGTCCCTATTTTACTCCTAATCTCGAAGCTCTGTTTTCGAATTGTCTAAAATACGAAGGGTTTCAATTACAACTCGTTATTAAATGTGGAATTTTAAAACCGATATCAACTTCGTAAGAAAAGAATGTTACAAAGCACTCCTCACTTTATTGCCTTCAAAATCAAACTGATTACAATGCATGAAGAAAGTAATGTTACAATGATGTACTGTAGAATATAATGCAATAAAGAGATCCCACGGTTAAGATAAAACATTTGATGCATTGTTAAAATGTTACACTTAAAGATGCCATAAGTAATGTTAAAATGTTACACTGATGAACATAAAACTGAGTATATATATATATATATATATATATATATATATATATATATATATATATATATATATATAATATATATATATATATATATATATATATATATATATATATATATATATATATATATATTTTGGCTTAAGAAACTAGAATTGAAGATGATGAACAAATATTATGAACTTTTTTATCATAAGACTAAACCATCAATTAAAAGATAAGTGTCATAGTTCTAAAATGCATTTTGTAGGAAGTATAGCATTATCCTGAAGCTAGATTTCACTATTCACGTTTTGAAGTACATTTTACGGGGAGAATTCTACCAGTGTATCGTACAAATATTATGAGGAAACCCAAAATTACATTGGGTTTGTTACAAGCAATAAGAGAAACCCAAAATTATGATGTATTGCCAGTTATTGTAACCCTATATTTGAGACTGGGTTTTCCAGTCCAGATGAGTGAGCCACCTTCCCAGTATTAAACTTTTAGAATTTTTTTTAGGATTTTGTAGTATTTTGCCTTGCGTATGTACACTATACACTCAAGCACATTGTTGGCCATAATGACTTCCCTCCCCAACTTAACCTTCCCCCAAGGAAAATCAATACTTACTGAAAGAGTAAGAAAGAACACCACCGGCTGAATTCTCTGATCAAGAGACTAGACTATTGTACGAGCATCTCTCGAACGGAGCCGGTAACAAACAACAGCTGGTATATTGCTTTTATTTTTTATCGCAGCCTTCCCCTTTCCAGCCACTTCCACAAAGGGACTTTGATTTTTATGTCAGTCCTAAAGCAAGGATAAATGCCATCAAGATTACTTTGTGCTGGCTGGTAAAAACTGACATTTCCAAAGTGAAGAGAGGTGATAACAATACTGAATGACTGATCATTACTGCAATTAATGTTTTATCATTTCCATATTTTCTGTTGTTGCTGCTCATGTTGTTATCTAGTATTATTGTTTTTATATTGGTAAACGATAAATAAAATTGTTTATTTTCTCTTCGTGTATTTATTTCCTTTCACTTCTTCCTAATAAACACCCTATTCTTTGGAAGCTTGAATTTCAATAACTTTGAAGTCAATGCTGCCACTCCATAGGACCATAGCCCTGATAATTTTACCCCTTAACATGACCCACATTAATACAGCATGTCATGTAATTATGACATCTACCATTACTAGCAATTAGATTTTTCACCCAAGTACCTCAAAGTTCTATTTTTGGAGCTGAACCAAAAACTGACTGTAAGAGTGATAGTTCTATGAAGAGTACCCATTTTATTTTCTTGATAATTTCTCAGCATAAAGAATACTACGTTAAATTCGTCAATTGAAAAATAATAGTTAATTTTCATTGCGCTATTCAACTGTGCCTCTGCCCACGTTGAGACATTAAAATAGTATGGTGGTTACTGGTTAGCCGACTTAATAACAATAAGGTAATCCTAAATAGCTCCGCGCCTGTTTTTACCTTTTCAACTGGTTTTTTCTCAACTTTTAGGGGTTCTGATACTGGTGGTGCATCTGTTTGTTGTCGGCCAAATGGAATGTCCCTTCGCCGTGTTTAGTACTGGGCAGGGGCGGTTGGGTACCCATACGTTAACAAATTATTGCACTTGCTGGACGGGATATGAACCGTTCGAAACAGACGTACCCATGCTCTGTCTTGTGAAGATCACGTATGGAAACCCCTTGTTGGATGGACTTCAGGGGTTAATTACAGGTTAATTACACTCGAGCGCCAAAAATTAAAGGTAAATTCATAATTAGCAAACAAAAAACTGTAGAAAATGTCTAGTTAGATGGCAGTCGCCTCCGCGGAGCTACTATAAAGGGTAATTCTAAGCCGGTGTTCCGCGGTGAGCTAGACCATGGCAATTGCCGTTTTCCTATGTTATTTTACAGGCTTTACAAGAATTTAAAGTAATATTTTGTCGGCCGGCTGTAACTAAACTGTAATTGACTTTTGAAGACTACACGACAGTATCAGTGGGTCCCCTGCACCAACTATACACTTCAAATGTAAATTACAGTTTAGCTACAGCCGACTGGCAAAATGTCACCTTAAAAACTCTTGTAAAGCAAGTAAAATAATATAGAAAAACGTCAACTACCATAGTCTAGCTCGACTGGACACTATTCGGAGCTTTTGGTCGGGGCGAAGATACGTAAACGGTAAACAAAGTCGCCATGTTTAAGTTCTGGTAGAGGGTATGGTATACGTAACCACCAGGGAGCCATATGTTCACTAAGGGAGAAACTTCTGAATTCCTCCTGAAACCCCCTTCGCTGTGTTTAGTAGTGGCACCTGGGGGTTCAAATGTATTTCACCGTGTTCAGTACTAGCCCCTGGGGAATCAAATGCCCCTAAGGAGGACAGGATACAAACATTATCCCCCAACCCCTCCTTTTTCCTCAGTAAGGTGTCGGCCTGTGTACCAAAAGCTCCCCTGTAAGAGTGCACATGCGTGGCAGCATTTGAAATAGCAGTAATAGTGAAAGTTTTTGTCTTTGTAACGGCTACCTTTGTCATCTTGTTACTCCTGTGTTTGTGTAAGGGTTTTCTGTCCATGTGGTGCTGTATACAGTAAAGTTTGGTCGCCTTCTCACCCCCCATGGTCTACCCCACCCAAAACCCCAAATTCCCAATGAGTCCCCTTTACCGTCGGCTACAGTTCTAAGGTAAATTACAGCTTAATTACAGCTGAGCGAAAAAATATTAGTTTAGAGTCTTGTTCACCAGGTAAAATTCTATAGAGAAACGTCAACTGCCACAGTCTAGCTCGCCGCGGAATGCCGGCTTAGTCCTACCGGTTAGGTTAGTATAGTTCCTTTTATAATATGTTTCCTTAACCAATCCCTTCTTGAACATGTGGCCCCCGTATGCCTTGCGTATGCACTAACCATTCGAGGCCGGCCTTCATAACAATAACATGTCCGTTCTCACTCCTTGTGTTTTACCCCAACCAAAAACCCCCGTTCCCAAAGGGTCCCCGGTAAAGATGTGAGGTTAATAATTGACCGCCAATAAACAATACCACCTCCTTCATCAGCAACACTAAAAGTATAAGGAAACTCAATTTCCAAGTTAATAACCCATGCGGAGTTCAGGGCATGGTGGCCTATCGTAGATTATGTTAAGGGAAGGTTAAGTCAGGGTGTCTTTAAACTGCACTAGCGTACATCTACAAGCTTTTATATATTCGAAATTTGTGTATAGGCCTATGATAACGCCAGAATGGCAGACATTTTTCTTGCGAGATTGAATGTAAATTGCAAATGAACACCATGAAAAACCATCCTTAATTCCAAGTTTTGATTTGCTATTGTAGCCTATCTGATAGCTAACCTAACCTATATCATTTTATGTCTTAAGAATATCTGTTTGAGATAAAACACAAGTGGGATTTTATTTCTTTAGGTTAGGCCTAGAGTAGCCAAATGTTCAGTGTTACTTGTGAGGCTAACATGGACTAGCCATAATGTCTTATTTCACAAAACTGAATATTTAGCCTAGGTTTTTCCTTATCCATGTCGTGTAGCATAGTCTTATATAACTAGGAAGCTAAAGTAAATTATATTTATGCAATAACAAATGTCACTTGCATGAGGGAAAGGCAGTTAATCCAAATTTATAATGTTCAATACTGGTCATTCCATAGAGAGTACATAGGTCAGTTTAGTTAATATCTACAGTACCTTGACAAAGGATGCCAGCGATTCATAATATTTTCGTGGGTTTTATGTATCTGATGTTTTTTAATATTAAATATGAAAGTAATTCAGGCAATTCTTGCTAAGAATGGGTTAGACGTGGCATGCCAATGTTATGTTTTATTTGATTTCGTGTATATGATTTTTCCTCTGTACAAGTGTCACGAATGTAATATTCTGGCTGGTTTTGTTAAACGTTTTAGCATTTGACTAGTGTGTATGTATACGTGTGTGTATATATATACTGTATATATATACATATATATATATAAATGAATGCTTGTTTATATGTTTGTGGGTATATTTGTTTGTATGTTTGTGCACTATAGAAATCTAAACTGCTTGATCGATCTAGACAAAATTTGGCTCGTGGCCATCATTTGACCCTATTTAGATAATAGGGTAGGTTTCAAACCCGTACCCCCTTACCTTTGTAACATATGTGTTAACCGCTTGACCGATATAGACAAAATTTGGCGTGTGGACATAATTTGACTCTATTTAGATAATAGAGTAGGTTTCAAACCTGTATTCCCATCCCCCATCCCTCATCCCCCTTTCCCCTTCCCTTTGTAACTTTTTAGGGTGAAAATACAGGGATGGATTTAATCTAACTTTATACAGGGGGCATGGGACCTTACCTGTTGGGTGGGAGGGGGGAGCATAACACTGCAGTGCCATGGGTGGCAATCTGGAACTTGTCTTCATCGTGGTCCAATGTTGGCTTTCGCTCTCCCATATAATGTGTGGAGTGTTGATAATAATATCAATTTTGTTGACAATGTTATGCTTGCAATAAGAATGTTCTTCATAATGCTATAAGGAAGATAATATAGATTACACATACTTAGCACACACTCCTTTTATTGCATTCGAAATCAGACTGGTTACAATGTATGAAAAAAATAATATTAAACTTACGTAAAATATAATGTACTATGAAACTCCAACGCTTAGCAAAAACATTTTATGTGTTGTGAAACTGTTTCATTTAAAAATCGTGACATTTTAACAATGTAATGTTAAAATGTTTAACAGGTGGAAATATGTACAACCGAAAGTAGCTTTTATGCATCAAGAAAATAGAACTGAAATGGTTTAATTATCATAAACACAGAGTATGATTTTTTGTATCATAGGACTAAAGCATTAATTAAAAGATGAGAAATTTTATTTGAAAATACATTTTATGGAATGAATAGGATTATCTTTCACCCGATTTCATTGACCGAGCAAACCGTGGTTTGAAGTACAGTATATTGTGAGAATTTCACTAGATTGTCTTACAATTAATATAAGAAAACTCAAAGGTATGTTGGGTGTGTTACAATGTTAATAGAAATCCAAGGTTATGATGCGTTGCCAGTTATTATGACGCTATATTTAAAATTGGTGTTTTTATTATAAAAGACTGAGTCACCTTCCCAGTATTAACCTTTGTGTAGAATTTTGATTTGCGTATGCAGGCTATGCACTCAAAAATTACCAATTCTGGATGGAAGAGGAGAGTTGAAAGTGGCCTTAGTCATCAATTAAAAAGGAAATTAGTAGATTGACAACACACCCAATTACTCTGGTGCAAGTGACAGTTGGTCAAATGACCAACCCTACCCCCAACATTCTCCCCAAAAGTAACAGAGTAAGTAAGAAAGTAAAGTACAACGCTACCAGCTAATCTCTGTTCAAGAGATTTGGTCAGTGTAAGAGCATCTCTTGAACACAACCAGTAGCAACAACAGCACGTGAATTACTCTCCATTATTTGTTGCTTATTTTCCTCCTCTGACGCAGGTCAAGTATTCGTCGTCTTTAAACTTCGCCTGGCAACACGTTTCATCTGTCAGGCAAGAGCCGAAGTCGTCCCTACTTTGACAAGCGCTGCCTATGCATTCGTGGGAGTCTCGAGCGTAGGCCGCGCGGAGAGCGATTGGATCAGGATCACGTGTGGCTTGTGGTGGGGGTGCCAAGGTTGGCCTTCGTAACTGCTCTCCAGCGCCAGATTGACGTTTGAAGCGAGGTGTGATCGCACCTCCTGTTGATAAAAGGAGAGAAGAAGAATTCAGAATTCTTTTGTCATGTTTCTGTAGACTTCGTACATGATCGATAATAATATTTCTGAGTTTACTGTTGTTGAATGTGAAAATCTTACTTTTCCAGTAACATTCTAAGCAATCATTTTTGAATTGTAGTTGACCATATAACGTGCATAGATGCGATTACTAAAATGGTGTTAAGTTGGATATTACGTCATAATGGTGTGAGAACAAATCTGACATTCGCTCGTAAGATAATATCTGGTGCATGAAATAATGACTATAAAAATGACGAATGCTTAACAAAGACACTTTTTCATACCAGCAACTTCTTCTCCCAGTAGGACCAGGGAGAGCAGAGCTACAAGGCTGACTTGAAGAAACCTCATTATGGTCGATTAGCACCTCGAGGGGACCTGCGAGAGAGAAATGGAACGAGAACGTTGTTATATTCTTCTATTTATGGTGTTTATCGTAATTTTAGAAACAACAAGATAGTTTAAGTAGACAATGGATTCACATTTCTAGACCCATACTTGGCTCGTCACAAATCTAGACCTAATAATGTAGTCTGAATGATTTGTTCGTAAATGAGATGCAAAAATTGAAGCAGTGTGAAATTAGAGAAGATGGACAGCAAGCTTAGGGAGGAAAAAAAAAAAGGGAGGAGTTGAAGTTGAAATAGTGGACAGAGAGCAGTGGAGCTGGGGGTCGATTGGCTGATCCCATGGGCCTAATTTACCTGTGATTCCGGTTACAATAAGGAAGTTTCGTGAGAAACAGTCATCCACGTCACAACTAATTATGATTATGAAGTATTGTGTTTAGTTTTTCCAGTTTGTTATTTCTAGAGATTTCGCGTTTTTATTTAGTTCGTAGGCGATTTTCCAACTCATCTTCTTGCATATTGACTCCATTAACTTCCGTGCCTCTGCATGTATTTGTGGTCGATTGTCTGTTTCTACGCTTTATGGTCTAGATGTTCTCTCTCTCTCTCTCTCTCTCTCTCTCTCTCTCTCTCTCTCTCTCACCAGGTGGTGATTCCAGAGATATCGTCGTTATAGACCGTAGCTTCATAATATGTGCAAGTCATTAAGAGACTTGAGTCATAGCTAAAACTGTCCCTGAGTCCCAAGTCATGTTTGCCTTTTATGGCGTGAACATTGTGGGGTTTGCATACAAATGAAGGTTATATTTGCTCAATAAATAAAAGCATCTTTGATGAACAGAAAGACCAGGGGTTACTGGTAGTAACTCTAGTCAGTAATCTTATATATATATATATATATATATATATATATATATATATATATATATATATATATATATATATATATATATATATATATATATATATATATATATATATATATATATATATATATATATATATATATTATATATATATATATATATATATATATATATATATATATATATATATATATCACCAGCAATTTTCTTCTTCCGGTTTTAGATTCACACGTTTTATGTGCATCTTCAACATGTTTTGCACGTATCTTTCACATCTTGAAGAACCGGTAAGTCTAGGCCGCCAGGAACTAGGAGAAAAAATCTCTCCTTGCGTGAAAGCGTAAATAAGCAAACTCTTTCACATTTTTCCTAAATCATTAACCTTCCCATACACATTATCACAACGCCACATGCATTCAGGATTATCCCTACGTTGTTTACAAAAACGATAACACTTCTACACGACTTGATTTTGAGGATAACAATATAAACACTACACAGATCGAATATAGATCTGGTTATAACCGCTTACACATGAAAGCTTATAATTCTAACTGCACAATGAGTGGCTTCAGTAATTTTAAAAAGGTCACGTTGTCGTCCTTACCCAAGTGGAGAAGAGGAATAATGTCTAGGCGTTTGTTCTTAACTGCAGGAATCCTTTGGTGTTCGTGACTGGACTGGGAAAGACGGAGGGCGAATCGAGTGGTCTTATACTGCTTAATCGTCTCTTCACGTTCAAGGACAAAGAGGACGTAGCTTCTGCGATTGGTGGCTGTTGAAGGGAGGGAGGGGCATGTGGAAGCATTGTCATGGAGCTTCCTTTTGAATCGTCATCTCTCTCTCTCTGACTGGAGTTGTTGAGAGCTTCTCGGACTTTGCTTTAAGTATGTGCTTTTGTACTTTACATATATGTACACACACGCAAACACTATACATACTTGTAAACATGTATCGAAGTGTGTGTATGTTTGTAAAAAATAGATATATACTCGTATATTTATTAACTGATAAATATATGAAAAACTTGTGATCACATTCATAAAAAACTAACAAATATTCAGTTGCTATACGAAATTTTCTTCATACGTATTGAAAATGTGAAATTCTTATTATTATTAATCAAATAATTGATTTCATAAATCTGGCGTTGCAGCTACCAAGGTCACTGATATAGATTGCTACATGATACTAATATTCTTCAGTAATAAGTAATTCTTGTCTTCCATTTGCATGTTTCATTATTATGGAAGTTTTCTACTCATGGATATCATCTTTTAACCAGCAGCTATAGGTGTAGAGAGTGGCAGTGACTGATGGCTCAGCCGTCTCAAGGGCCACCCTCTGTAGAACTACACTGCCTTTTCTGTATGAGCAAGTTCTTTAATTTCGAGTTTCCATAAGTCATTACCGAGTGCTGTTTTCTTGCCATAACTGTTCAACTAAGCAAATGTAGTTATATTTATAAGCAAATGTTTTCGTTGTTGTCTTATACTGAACAATTTTTTGCTATTAAAATAAAAAAAAAAATTAATTTGTATCTTTCAAACTTTCACACCGGTGGTTTGAGCATTACCTTGATGAGGTCCACATCTGTCTAATGAACTGCTGAATGACGTATTTGAAACAAAAAACATCATATTCTTTTGATTATAGTATCTATAAAAACATGTTCGTCTTACGTAGCTTGTTAGCTTGGCAATATTCGACAAAATGCGATAATTCATAGGCATATCTCGTGTTGTGATTGACGCTATGCTTACGAATGAACACCTTAATATTCCTTGGAAGCTTGAATTTCAAAGTCGATGGCCCCTGTGGGCTTGTTCCATATGCATATAATTCATCCTCTGAATAATAATAATAGTAATATGTGCAAAGATGATATTGAACAATGGTATTTTTATTCAACGAGTAATTAAGAAGCAAGATATGCAGACCATATGGAGGTAAATGAGAAATATACGAGAATCGCCACTTTCCCCTCCTCTGTTACACTGCAATCTTCGAGCAGCTTCGGGAATCTTATGCATTACGTCACTGGTTGGCAATTCGCGTCGTCTGTACGTTAGTTGTGTCTTGTGTGTGTGTTTATTTACAGTTTACAGATTTATAACAAATATTTGCGTTTATGATATATGATTGTAGTGGGTCTATAGGCCTAGAGTCTCTTTGTACATTGCGAACCTTCGCTACTGAACGGTTAGTTAAAAACATGTGTAAGCATATTCCTATTAGTCCAGGCAAATTAGCAGTTTTAGGGGAAAAAAATCATAAGTTTTTTATATTTGGCAGGAAGACTCTTCAAGGGTCATAGAACAAAGATCTAAAGAGTTCCCCTCCATCAAGTGTGTGCTTCCCCCTTTTTTGGGGGGAAAACCCCCCATTGGAGGGTACTTCTCCTCATATTTACCCTTTTTTCTCAAAAACGGTGCATCGGACGGGTCAAAGGTATATGGAGCAAAAAATAGAAAATTAAATTCTCCACAACTTCTTTTCTATGTCTTTTAGCTCTAAATATTACAGTTTTTGCGGAAATGAGGTCGAAAGTAGTCGACTCATTTTCGCCAATATTAAAGAAAAAATCATTTTGTCCTTACGCTTTGCTTAATAACGATGAAATGATGGAGGATGAGTCCTGAATGATGAAAGAAGTTGTTCTACATGCTGTCTGTCGTTATCATCAATAGTAAGTTCTTGAAGCATGAGTTTCGCCAATGCACAGTATGTCAGCATGTGAGCTCTAATAGCTCGAGCATATGCATGTCCTGACAGCATGTGTGGTACTGATGAAGAACCATAAACAGTGGACCATAGTTCTGAAATCCCACTACCATCCGTGATGTATCCATTGGACCCAAGATACGACATAAGGAGATGAAATCCTCCCAGCCTTACAATTATATTGCTAAGTTCACCATTTGGATTGGAGGAAACTATATCCTTGGCTTTGATGTAGAGTGGCTGGTCAAAAGTTCATATCACTTGCTTTGTTTTTTTTTTTTTTGTTTCCTCAGCAGCATAGTTTAAAGCACTTAGCACCGTATTGTACTCAGTTGGTGGTAGGCTTATGAAAGGCAGTGCAAGAATTTTTGACTGCTCATAAGAATGAGCATAGGTTATACCCTCCATGAAACCTTGCCATGATGGGAAGGAAGGGGTTTGGAGAAATTTTCCATACATCCACAAAACATCCTTTGGTGCTGGGGTTGAAACATAATGTACATCTTCCTGTTACACACATTTTCCAGTTCTAAGGCATTCAAACCTTGTTTTTGTTTGCCCTCAAACTTTCTTATTTTAATGTTTCCAGCTGCAGCAATCTCATTTGAGGATGGGATACTTCTCAATTTATTTATTTCCTGAGTTTTTGCAGTTCTTGATGGAGTTATGTACTTTATTCCACCCATTGAATGAAATGTTCCTTTGCCAGACAAGGTTTGAATGTTGAAGTCTGCATTATCAAAACATACTGACAAAATGAATCTCCTTCCACATCTGGTTTCCAAGAAATTGCAGCCGATGACTCAAACAGTGAGACATCACTATAGGCAGAGCAAAATCCAAAGTTTGATACTGTGTTAACAATGGTTCTAGAGCCAGTTTTCCGAAATAAATATCCTGCCAAACCAAGCACTAGGCAGGACAAAAATGATCGGGGACATGTTGCAGAAATTATTGCATGTGCAATTGCTGTACACTTCTTTTGTAATTTTCCCCTATAATTTTTTTTCTTTTTGAACAACTAGTTCTAAGAAGGCATGTGATGTTTCAGGCACATCATCATCTGCATTTTTCATAAATTCAGTGACATCTGGATAATCTGTGGTATTGTAAGGATTTGTTCTGATATCCTCACGGATTATAGTTGCTGCAGGTTTACGATTCTTAATCTTTCATCTTTCTCACTTTTCTCTCTCTGTGTACCAGGTATTGGTCAGTTTTAGTCCAGAGCCACGAAACAAACTAATGTTGATCTTTTCTTCATTTGAAAGAACATTACTCTATCTTCATATGTGTCCATTAACCAATTTTTCAATGTTTTTCAGTTACAGATGAACTTTCTGGCATATTTTCTTCAAGATTTTTCATTAAGTCATGTAAAGTGAATTGGCATTCTTCTGATTCCGCAATGTAGCTACATAGTTTTTCAAAAGCACAGTCAATATGCTCATCTTTTGGACGTCCTCTTTTTAAAGATGATGATGCGTTGGTAAAAAAAAGTTTGAATAGCAAACTTCATGATAACGGGCTTCTTCAGCAACAAGACACAGGACACTGTTAACTCGTTTGAATACTTTGCCACCTAGTTCATCTTTTCTTTCTTTAGCAAAGTCTGAAATTTTCTTTTTCAGATGCAGAACTCTAACTTCCCAAATTTTTCTGCGTCTGCTCACATTCTTTTTCTTTCCAATTGCAGTGTCACATATATCACTACAGAAAAAGCACTTGGTTCTGAAATCAAATTTTTCTTCTGATCTCATGGTTTGCTTTGTTTCTTGCAACCTTTCTCTTTTCTTTTTCATCTCTGGCAATATTTTTCTCTTTATGTACTCACGCCTACATATTTTATGCACTTGAATAGTGTTCACTTCCTTTAGCATTTCAAAATGTCCGTCATTTCTAATTTTACTGACACGTCTCAAATTATGTATACCATCTTCCACTTTCACTGTTTCACCTTCACTTAATGTCTTTTGGCAACAGAAACACATCTCATTTCTTGAAGCCATGGTAAATATTTTGTTGTGTTCACTTAACTCTATATCATTACCATTATTTCTGAAAATAATCTCATTCTATTCTGAAAAGAAAGAAATCACAAACCTGTTTACCACAAGTGAAGAGAGAAATGTGCATGGTATAATGTTATTTTCAAGCTTGTTCAGTAACAATTTACAAGAAAAGCTTTTGATATAAAAGCAATATAGGCATGGACATCTCAGGATTTACAGTTTTATATTTGTTATTCCCTTCCCCCTTCTTCTAATATTTAGACCAAAACAAGGATACCAAATGAAACCTGAATCTCTACTCTACAATGTCATCTATATGATATTTTGAGGATAAATTATGAATTTCAAAGTTATTAAGCAAAGTGTAAGGACCGAATGCATTTTTAATATCGGCAAAAATGAGTCTACGACTTTTGACCTCATTTGTGCAAAAACTGTAATAATTAGAGCTAAAAGACATAGAAATAAAGTTGTGGAGAATTTAATTTTCTATTTTTTGCTCCATATACCTTTGACCCGTCCGATGCACCGTTTTTGAGAAAAAGGGTAAATATGAGGAGAAGTACCCTCCAAAGGGGTTTCCCCAAAAAGGGGGAAGCACACACTTGATGGAGGGGAACTCTTTAGATATTTGTTCTATGACCCTTGAAGAGTCTTCCTGCCAAATATAAAAAACTTATGATTTTTTTCTCCAAAAGGGCCTTTTTTCGTCTAATTTGCCTGGACTATATATTATATTTGAAGGTTTGAACATTAGGGCATTAACTAAGCATGGCCGTAATCTGAGTTTAGGTCGTTAGCTTAGAGTAGCCTGATCCTATAAAAAAAAAACTAAGATTTGGGTAGGCATATATGAAGTGACTGTGAGCTACAGCTTATAAGAAATGGCCATAGATTGTGGGGATTAGGCCTAAGGTAAACTGAAATGACTAAAAGTTAAGTTGTTACCATGGAAATTGAGTTTTTCAACAGTATTCTGGTTGCTTATCAAGAATTTACTGTTATTTTTTGGCTGTCGACTGTAATTAACCCGTAATTAACCTCAGAACTGATGTTATTGTATGCTGGCCATCCTGGAATGCTATTGCGCGTACGCAGTGTTGTAGGGGGAGCTTTTAGTAACACGGACTACTACTGTAGGTTAGGTGGGAACTCTAAGCCTGTAAGGACGGGATTGAGTGACATACTGGCTGGGTGGTTCCTTACTGAATGAATGTACAGTGTCGGCAGACAAACAGACGGCGATTGTGAGAGACACAATAAACGTACAGTGATAAAACATATATCAGTGGAAAGGCCAGGAAATCCCACATATGGCCAATTGCACGAGACTCGAGACAGGTTAATGAATACAGTGCAGTAGCATAATATATGTGAAATGGCGAAACGTTTGGCGTCTTCACAAACAGAAACATACATGCAGTTTGATGTAGAAGATTCGGTGGAACATTATGAGTACATGATTAGAATGCTTGCATGGCAATGCAAGTAGTGGTGATTGTACATAAATCGAGACAACAATTGTTAGGAAGACACAGACGGTAGAAGTTGCGTTCCTTTGAGAGAGAGAAAACGGGACGCCCTTGTTTCTGTCTTGCACCCTCCGAAGGTATGACGGACACACGCGTGTGCTCAAAAGAGACCGCGATCGGCGCAATGAGGTCTCTTACAATACTCCCCCCCTCAAGCAAGGCATTCATGCGGAAATTATCTTGCTGACAATTGGAATGGGCGCGAAGGGCTTGGGCTTGGGGCGGGTAGGAGGCTGAAGGGCGGCGCCGGCCGGCGGGAACTCGAGGAGTTCGGTAGCGGGTTGAAGGATGACGGCGGCTGATCCTTCGGCGGCCAACTCGAGGGGGATGGCAGCACGCTGAAGGATGACGTCAGCTGGATAGTTTTTTATGAATATGATCATAAGTTTTTCATATATTCATCGATTAATAAATATACATCTACTTTTTACATATACACACACTTCGATACATGTTTACATGTATATATATAATGTGTGTGTATACATATATGTAAAATACAAAAGCACATACTTAAAGCAAAGTCCGAGAAGCTCTCAACAACTCCAGTCAGAGAGAGAGAGAGAGAGAGAGAGAGAGAGAGAGAGAGAGAGAGAGAGGACGATTCAAAAGGAAGTTCCATGCCAATGCTTCCACATGCCCCTCCCTCCTTTCAACAGCCACCAATCGCAGAAGCTACGTCCTCTTTGTCCTTGAACGTGAAGAGACGATTAGCAGTATAAGACCACTCGATTCGCCCTCGTCTTTCCCAGTCCAGTCGCGAACACCAAACGATTCCTGCAGTTAAGAACAAACGCCTAGACATTATTCCTCTTCTCCACTTGGGTAAGGACGACAACGTGACTTTTTTAAAATTACTGAAGCCACTCATTGTGCAGTTAGAATTATAAGCTTTCATGTGTAAGCGGTTATAACCAGATCTATATTCGATCTGTGTAGTGTTTGCATGGTTATCCTCAAAATCAAGTCGTGTAGAAGTGTTATCGTTTTTGTAAACAACGTAGGGATAATCCTGAATGCATGTGGCGTTGTGATAATGTGTATGGGAAGGTTAATGATTTAGGAAAAATGTGAAAGAGTTTGCTTATTTACGCGTTCACAAAACGAGAGTTTTTCTCCTAGTTCCTGGTGGCCTAGACTTACCGGTTCTTCAAGATGTGAAAGATACGTGCAAAACATGTTGAAGATGCACATAAAACGTGTGAATCTAAAACCGTAAGAAGAAAATTGCTAGTATATATATATATATATATATATATATATATATATATATATATATATATATATATATATATATATTACTGACTAGAGTTACTACCGCTACCAGTAACCCCTGGTCTTTCTGTTCATCAAACATTCTTTTATTTATTGAGCAAATTTAACCTTCATTTGTATGCAAACCCCACAATGTTCACGCCATAAAAGGTAAAGGCATTTATGGCTATAGCCATGACTTGGGACTCAGGGACAGTTTTAGCTATGACTTAAGTCTCTGAATCACTTGCACATATTATAAAGCTACGGTCTATAATGACGTTATCTCTGGAATCACCACTTGGTGGTGAGAGACAGAGAGAGAGAGACAGAGAGAGAGAGAGAGTACAAAGAACATCTGGACCATAAAGTGTAGGAAAAAGACAATTGACCACAAATACATGCAGAAGCACGGAAGTTAATGGAGTCAATATGCAAGAAGATGAGTTGGAAAATAGCCTACGAACTAAATAAAAACGCGAAATCTCTAGAAATAACAAACTGGAAAAACTAAACACAATACTTCATAATCATAATTAGTTGTGACGTGGATGACTGTTTCTCACGAAACTTACTTATCATAACAGGAATCACAGGTAAATTAGGCCCATGGGATCAGCCAATCGACCCCCAGCTCCACTGCTCTCTGTCCATTAGTTCAATTTCAACTCCTCCCTTTTTTTCCTACTCTAAACTTGCTGTCCATCTTCTCTAATTTCACACTGCTTCAATTTTTGCATCTCATTTACGAACAAATCATTCAGACTACATTATTAGGTCTAGATTTGTGACGAGCCAAAATATGGGTCTAGAAATGTGAATCCATTGTCTACTTAAACTATCTTGTTGTTTCTAAAATTACGATAAACACCATAAGTAGAAGAATATAACAACGTTCTCGTTCCATTTCTCTCTCGCAGGTCCCTTCGAGGTGCTAATCGACCATAATGAGGTTTCTTCAAGTCAGCCTTGTAGCTCTGCTCTCCCTGGTCCTACTGGGAGAAGAAGTTGCTGGTATGAAAAAGTGTCTTTGTTAAGCATTCATCATTTTTATAGTCATTATTTCATGCACCAGATATTATCTTACGAGAGAATGTCAGGTTTGTGCTCACACCATTATGACGCAATATCCAACTTAACACCATTTTAGTAATCGCATCCATGCGCGTTATATAGTTAACTACAATTCAGAAATGATTACTTAGAATGTTATTGCAAAAGTAAGGTTTTCACATTCAAAATTAGGATTCTTTCAACAACAGTAAACTCAGAATTTAATATTCTCATCGATCATGTACGAAGTCTACAGAGATATGACAAAAGAATTCTAAATTCTTCTTCTCGCCTTTTATCAACAGAAGGTGCTATCACACCTCGCTTCAAACGTCAATCTGGCGCTGGAGAGCAGTTACGAAGGCCAGTCTTGTCACCCCCACGCCAACCTGTAGGTGGTGGGGCGACCCTCAATCGAGATTCCCACGGCTGCAGAGGCGATTGTCAAATTAGGGAAAAGTTCGGCTCTTGCGTGGCAAATGAAACGTGTTGCCAGGAGAAGTTTAAAGCCAACGAATACTTGAACTGCGTCAGAGGAGGGACACTAGGCAACAAATAATGGAGAACAAATTATTTACTCACTGTTGTTGCTACTGGTTCTGTTCAAGAGATGCCCTTACACTGACCAAATCTCTTGAACAGAGATTAGCTGGTAGCGTTGTACATTACTTCCTTACTTACTCTGTTACTTTTGGGGAGAAAGTTGGGGGTAGGGTTGGTCATTTGACCAACTGTCACTTGCACCAGAGTAATTGGGTGTGTTGTCAATCTACTAATTTCCTTTTTAATTGATGACTAAGGCCGCTTTCAACTTTCCTCTTCCATCCAGAATTGGTAATTTTTGAGTGCATAGCCTGCATACGTAAATCAAAATCCTACACAAAGGTTAATATAGGGTCACAGCAACTGGCAAGGCATCGTAACCTTGGATTTCTATTAACATTGTAACACACCCAACATACCCTTGAGTTTTCTTATATTAGTTGTAAGACAAACTAGTGAAATTCTTACAATATACTGTACTTCAAACCACGGTTTGCTCGGTCAGTGAAATCAGGTTTAAGATAATCCTATTCATTCCATAAAATGTATTTTCGAAAAAAAATTCTCATCTTTTAATTAATGCTTTAGTCCTATGATTCAAAAAATCATACTCTGTGTTTATGATAATTAAACCATTTCAGTTCTATTTTCTTGATGCATAAAAGCTACTTTCGGTTGTACATATTTCCACCTGTTTAACATTTTAAATTTACATTGTTAAAATGTCACGGTTTTTAAATGAAACAGTTTCACAACACATAAAATGTTTTTGCTAAGCGTTGGAGTTTCACAATACATTATATTTTACGTAAGTTTAATATTATTTTCTTCATACATTTTAACCAGTCTGATTTCGAATGCAATAAAAGGAGTGTGTGCTAAGTATGTGTAATCTATATTATCTTCCTTATAGCATTATGAAGAACATTCTTATTGCAAGCATAACATTGTCAACAAAACTGATATCATTATCAAAACTCCACACATTATATGGAGTTGCAATTGAAGATGTTTATATTTTAAACAATTCGAAAATAGAGCTTCAGAGCGAAAGCCAACATTGGACCACGATGAAGACAAGTTCCAAATTGCCACCCAAGGCACTGCAGTGTCATGCTCCCCTCCCCAACAGGTAAGGTCCCATGCCCCCTGTATAAACTTAGATTAAATCCATCCCTGTATTTTCACCCAAAAAGTTACAAAGGGAAGGGGGTTGAGGGATGGGGGAAGTGAGTACAGGTTTGAATCCTACTCTATTATCTAAATAGGGTCAAATGATGTCCACACGCCAAATTTTGTCTATATCGGTCAAGCGGTTAACACATACGTTACAAAGGGAAGGGGAAGGGGGTAAGGGTTTGAAACCTACCCTATTATCTAAGTTGGGTCAAATGATGGCCACGAGCCAAAGTTTGTCTAGATCAATGAAGCAGTTTAGATTTCTATAGTGCACAAACATACAAACAAATATACCCACAAACATATAAACAAGCATTCATTTTTATATATGATTATATATATATGTATATATACAGTATATACACACATATACATACACACTAGTCAAATGTTAAAACCTCTAACAAAACCGGCCACAATATTACATTCGTGACACTTGTACAGAGGGAAAAATCATATAGCCAACACGAAATCAAATAAAACATAACATTGGCATGCCACGTCTAACCCATTCTTAGCAAGAATTGCCTGAATTACTTTCATATTTAATATTAAAAAAACATCAGATACATAAAACCCACGAAAATATTATGAATCGCTGGCATCCTTTGTCAAGCTACTGTAGATATTAACTAAACTGACCTATGTACTCTCTTATGGAATGACCAGTATTGAACATTATAAATTTGGATTAACTACCTTTCCCTCATGCAAGTGACATTTGTTATTGCATAAATATAATTTACCTTAGCTTCCTAGTTATATAAGGCTATGCTAAACGACATGGATAAGGAAAAACCTAGGCTAAATATTCAGTTTTGTGAAATAAGACATTATGGCTAGTCCATGTTAGCCTCACAAGTAACACTGAACATTTGGCTACTCTAGGCCTAACCTAACGAAATAAAATTCCACTTGTGTTTTATCTCAAACAGATATTCTTAAGACATAAAATTATATAGGTTAGGTTAGCTATCAGATAGGCTACAATAGCAATTCAAAACTTGGAATTAAGGATGGTTTTTCATGGTGTTCATTTGCAATTTACATTCAATCTCGCAAGAAAAATGTCTGCCATTCTGGCGTTATCATAGGCCTATACACAAATTTCGAATATATAAAAGCTTGTAGATGTACGCTAGTCAGTTTAAAGGCACCCTGACCTAACCTTCCCTTAACATAATCTACGATAGGCCACCATGCCCTGAACTCCGATTGGTTTAACTTGGAAATTGAGTTTCCCTATACTTTTAAGTGCTGCTGATGAAGGAGGTGGTATTGTTTATTGGCAGTCAATTATTAACCTCACATCTTTATCGGGGACCCTTTGGGAATGGGGGGCGGGTTTGGGTGAGGTAAAACACAGGGAGTAAGAACGGACACGTCATTTTTATGCTGCCACCCTGGAATGGTTGCGTGCATACGCAAGGCATACGGGGGCCACATGTTCAAGAAGGGATTGGCTAAGGAAACCTATTATAAATGAAACTGTACTAACCTAACCTAGTAGTCGGTGTTACTTAGCCTGGGACGTCTGCCCCTGGTGAAGTTAAGAGGTCAACTTTTTACCAAAAGCTCCCCCTATAAAACTGCGTATGCGCAATAGCATTCCAGAATGGTCAGCTCACAATAACATATCAGTTCTGAGGTTAATTACGGCTTAATTACAGTCGACCGCCAAAAAATAACGGCAAATCCTTGTTAAGCAACCACAGTACTATAGAATAACTCAGTTTCCAAGGTAACAACTTTTAGTCATTTCAGTTTACCATAGGCCTAATCCCCATAGTCTATGAACGTTTCCTATAAGCTGTTGCTCACAGCCACTTCCTCTAGGCCTACCCAAATCTTACCTTTTATTTTTATAGGACCAGGCTACTCTAAACTAACAACCTAAACTCTGATTATGGCCATGCTTAGTTAATGCCCAATGCTCAAATCTTCAAATAAAATATAGGAATATGCTTACACATACTTTTAACTACCTTTCAGTAGTGAAGGTTTGCAACGTAGAAATGGACTTTAGGCCTATAGGCCTACTACAATCATATATCACAAACGCAAATATCTGTAAACTGTAAATAAACACACACATAAGACACAACTAACGTACAGGCGACGCGAATTGTTAGCCAGTGACGTAAATTGAACAAGATTCCAGAAACTGCTTAAAGATTGCAGGTAACAGAGAAGGGTAAAATGGCGTGTCTCATATATTTCTCATTTATCTCCGTATGGTCTGCATATTTTACTTCTTAATTACTCGTTGAATAAAAAATACCATTGTCCAATATCATCTTTGCATATATTACCATTATTATCATTATTATTCAGAGGATGAACCATATTCATATGGAACAAGCCCACCACAGGGGCCATCGACTTGAAATTCAAGCTTCATTCGAAAGCATGGCGTCAGTTACAACGCCATATATGCTTTTGAATTATCGCATTTGTCGAATTTTGCCAAGCTAACAAGCTGTGTAAGACGATCATATTTTTAGGGATACAATAATTCAAAGGTATGTGATGTCTTCGTCTCAAATACGTCATTCAGTAGATTTATTAGGCAGATGTGGACCTCATCAAGGTAATACTCCCGGTGAGAAAATTTGAAAGATAGAAATGAATTTTTTTATTTTATTTTAATAGCACAAAATCGTTCAGCACAAGACAACAATGAAGTATAACTACATTTGCTTAGTTGAACAGTTATGACAAGAAAACAGCACTTGTTAATGACTTATGGCAAATCTCCATGAGCAGACACCTTCCATATTAATGAAACATGCAGATGGAAGTCAAGAATAACTTATTACTGAAGAATATTAGTATCACGTAGCAATTTATATCAGTGACCTTGGTAGCTGCAACGCCAGATTCATGAAATCAACCGTTATTTTTTATTAATAATCATCATCATCATAATAATAATAACAGTATTAATAATTTCACATTTTCAATATGTATGAAGAATATTTCGTAAGGCAACTGAATATTTGTTATTTTTTTTATGAATATGATCATAAGTTTTTCAAATATTTATCGGTTAATAAATTTACGAGCATATCCGTTTTTTACAAGCATACACACACTTCGATACATGTTTACATGTATATATATAATGTGTGTGTACACATATATGTAAAATACAAAAGCACATACTTAAAGCAAAGTCCGAGAAGCTCTCAACAACTCCAGTGAGAGTGAGAGTGAGAGTGAGAGAGAGTGAGAGAGAGAGAGGACGAATCAAAAGGAAGTTCCATGCCAATGCTTCCACATGCCCCTCCCTCCTTTCAACAGCCACCAATCGCAGAAGCTGCATCCTCTTTGTCCTTGAACGTGAAGAGACGATTAAGCAGTATAAGCAAGGGGTATAAGACCCCTCGACACGTCCCCCGTCTTTCCCAGTCCAGTCGCGATCACCAAGAGATTCCTGCAGTTGGAGAACAAACGCCTATACAGTGTTCCTCTTCCCCACTTAGGTAAGGACGACAACAGGACCCTCTTAGGATTAGTGAAACCACTCATTCTCAGAAATCCTACCTTGTAACGGAACGTGCAGTTAGAATTATAAGTTTTCACGTGTAAGCGGTTATAACCAGACTTATAGTCGATTTGTGCAGTGTTTACACTGATAGCCTCAAAATCAAGTCGTGTAGAAGTGTTCCGTCTTTGTGAACAACGTAGGGATAATCCTGAATACATATTGCGTTGTGATAATGCGCAATGGAAGGTTAATGATTTAAGAAAAATGTGAAAGGGTTTGCTTATTTACGCGTTCACGCAAGGAGAGCTTTTTTCTCCTAGTTTCTGGCGGCGTAGACTTATCAGTTCCTCAAGATGTGAAAGATACGTGTAAGACATGTTGAAGATGCACATAAAACGTGTGAATCTAAAACCGTAAGAAGAAAATTGCTAGTGATATATATATATATATATATATATATATATATATATATATATATATATATATATATATGTGTGTATATATGTGTGTGTGTGTGTGTGTGTGTGATTACAGACTAGAGTTACTACCACTACCAGTGACCCCTGGTCTTTCTGTTCATCAAACATGCTTTTATTTATTGAGCAAATATAACCTTCATTTGTATGCAAACCCCACAATGTTCACGCCATAAAAGGCAAACATGACTTGGGACTCAGGGACAGTTTTAGCTATGACTTAAGTCTCTTAATGACTTGCACATATTATGAAGCTACGGTCTATAACGACGATATCTCTGGAATCACCACTTGGTGGTGAGAGACAGAGAGAGAGAGAGAGAGAGAGAGAGAGACAGAGAGAGAGTACAAAGAACATCTGGACCATAAAGTGTAGGAAAAAGACAATCGACCACAAATACATGCAGAAGCACGGAAGTTAATGGAGTCAATATGCAAGAAGATGAGTTGGAAAATAGCCTACGAACTAAATAAAAATGCGAAATCTCTAGAAATAACAAACTGGAAAAACTAAACACAATACTTCATAATCATAATTAGTTGTGACGTGGATGACTGTTTCTCACGAAACTTCCTTATCGTAACCGGAATCACAGGAAAATTAGGCCCATGGGATCACCTAATCGACCCCCAGCTCCACTGCTCTCTGTCCACTATTTCAATTTCAACTCCTCCCTTTTTTTCCTACTCTAAGCTTGCTGTCCATCTTCTCTAATTTTATACTGCTTCAATTTTTGCATCTCATTTACGAACAAATCATTCAGACTACATTATTAGGTCTAGATTTGTGACGAGCCAAGTATGGGTCTAGAAATGTGAATCCATTGTCTACTTAAACTATCTTGTTGTTTCTAAAATTACGATAAACACCATAAGTAGAAGAATATAACAACGTTCTCGTTCCATTTCTCTCCCGCAGGTCGCTTCGAGGTGCTAATCGACCATAATGAGGTTTCTTCAAGTCAGCCTTGTAGCTCTGCTCTCCCTGGTCCTACTGGGAGAAGAAGTTGCTGGTATGAAAAAGTGTCTTTGTTAAGCATTCATCATTTTTATAGTCATTATTTCATGCACCAGATATTATCTTACGAGGGAATGTCAGATTTGTGCTCACACTATTATGACGCAATATCCAACTTAACACCATTTTAGTAATCGCATCCATGCACGTTATATGGTTAACTACAATTCAGAAATGATTGCTTAGAATGTTATTGCAAAAGTAAGATTTTCACATTCAAAATTAGGATTCTTTCAACAACAGTAAACTCAGAATTTAATATTCTCATCGATCATGTACGAAGTCTACAGAGATATGACAAGAGAATTCTAAATTCTTCTTCTCGCCTTTTATCAACAGAAGGTGCTATCACACCTCGCTTCAAACGTCAATCTGGCGCTGGAGAGCATTTACGAAGGCCAGTCTTGTCACCCCCACCCGAAACTCCAATTCCTGGGGCGAGCCTCGATCGAGATTCCCACGGCTGCAGAAGAGATTGTCAAATTAGGGAAAAGTCCGGCTCTTGCGTGGCAGATGAAACGTGTTGCCAGGAGAAGTTTAAAGCCAACGAATACTTGAACTGCGTCAGAGGAGGAAAATAAGCAACAAATAATGGAGAACAAATTATTTACTCACTGTTGTTGCTACTGGTTCTGTTCAAGAGATGCCCTTACACTGACCAAATCTCTTGAACAGAGATTAGCTGGTAGCGTTGTACATTACTTCCTTACTTACTCTGTGACTTTTGGGGAGAAAGTTGGGAGTAGGGTTGGTCATTTGACCAACTGTCACTTGCACCAGAGTAATTGGGTGTGTTGTCAATCTACTAATTTCCTTTTAATTGATGACTAAGGCCGCTTTCAACTTTCCTCTTCCATCCAGAATTGGTAATTTTTGAGTGAATAGCCTGCATACGTAAATCAAAATCCTACACAAAGGTTAATATAGGGGTCACAGCAACTGGCAAGGCATCGTAACCTTGGATTTCTATTAACATTGTAACACACCCAACATACCTTTGAGGTTTCTTATATTAATTGTAAGACAATCTAGTGAAATTCTCACAATATACTGTACTTCAAACCACGGTTTGCTCGGTCAATGAAAACGGCTGTAAGATAATCCTATTCATTCCATAAAATGTATTTTCGAAAAAAAATTCTCATCTTTTAATTAATGCTTTAGTCCTATGATTCAAAAAATCATACTCTGTGTTTATGATAATTAAACCATTTCAGTTCTATTTTCTTGATGCATAAAAGCTACTTTCGGTTGTACATATTATTTCCACCTGTGTAGCATTTTAACATTACATTGTTAAAATGTCACGGTTTTTAAGTGAAACAGTTTCACAACACATAAAATGTTTTTGCTAAGCGTTGGAGTTTCATAGTACATTATATTTTACGTAAGTTTAATATTATTTTCTTCATACATTGTAACCAGTCTGATTTCAAATGCAATAAAAGGAGTGTGTGCTAAGTATGTGTAATCTATATTATCTTCCTTATAGCATTATGAAGAACATTCTTATTGCAAGCATAACATTGTCAACAAAACTGATATCATTATCAAAACTCCACACATTATATGGAGTTGCAATTGACGATATTTTAAACAATGTTTATATTTTAAACAATTCGAAAATAGAGCTTCAGAGCGAAAGCCAACATTGGACCACGATGAAGACAAGTTCCAAATTGCCACCCATGGCACTGCAGTGTCATGCCCCCCCCCCCCCAACAGGTAAGGTCCCATGCCCCTGTATAAACTTAGATTAAATCCATCCCTGTATTTTCACCCAAAAAGTTACAAAGGGATGGGGGAGGGATGGGGAAGGGAGTACAGGTTTGAACCCTACTCTATTATCTAAATAGGGTCAAATGATGTCCACACGCCAAATTTTGTCTATAACGGTCAGGCGGTTAACACATACGTTACAAAGGGAAGGGGAAGGGGGTACGGGTTTGAAACCTGCCCTATTATCTAAGTTGGGTCAAATGATGGCCACGAGCCAAATTTTGTCTAGATCAATCAAGCAGTTTAGATTTCTATAGTGCACAAACATACAAAAAAATATACCGACAAACATATAAACAAGCATTCATTTCTATATATAAGATTATATATATATGTATGTATATATATAGAGTATATATACACACACGTATACATACACACTAGTCAAATGTTAAAACGTCTAACAAAACCGGCCACAATATTACATTCGTGACACTTGTACAGAGGGAAAAATCATATACACGAAATCAAATAAAACATAACATTGGCATGCCACGTCTAACCCATTCTTAGCAAGAATTGCCTGAATTACTTTCATATTTAATATCAAAAAAACATCAGATACATAAAACCCACGAAAATATTATGAATCGCTGGCATCCTTTGTCAAGGTACTGTAGATATTAACTAAACTGACCTATGTACTCTCTATGGAATGACCAGTATTGAACATTATAAATTTGGATTAACCGCCTTTCCCTCATGCAAGTGACATTTGTTATTGCATAAATATAATTTACCTTAGCTTCCTAGTTATATAAGGCTATGCTACACGACATGGATAAGGAAAAACCTAGGCTAAATATTCAGTTTTGTGAAATAAGACATTATGGCTAGTCCATGTTAGCCTCACAAGTAACACTGAACATTTGGCTACTCTAGGCCTAACCTAAAGAAATAAAATCCCACTTGTGTTTTATCTCAAACAAATATTCGTAAGACATAAAATGATATAGGTTAGGTTAGCTATCAGATAGGCTACCATAGCAAATCAAAACTTGAAATTAAGGATGGTTTTTCACGGCGTTCATTTGCAATTTACATTCAATCTCGCAAGAAAAATGTCTGCCATTCTGGCGTTATCATAGGCCTATACACAAATTTCGAATATATAAAAGCTTGTAGATGTACGCTAGTCAGTTTAAAGGCACCCTGACCTAACCTTCCCTTAACATAATCTACGATAGGCCACCATGCCCTGAACTCCGCATGGGTTATTAACTTGGAAATTGAGTTTCCCTATACTTTTAAGTGTTGCTGATGAAGGAGGTGGTATTGTTTATTGGCATCAATTATTAACCTCACATCTTTATCGGGGACCCTTTGGGAATGGGGGCGGGGGTTTGGGTTGGGTAAAACACAGGGAGAGAGAACGGGCACGTCATTTTTATGCTGCCATCCTGGAATGGTTGCGTGCATACGCAAGGCATACGGGGGCCACATGTTCAAGAAGGGATTGGCTAAGGAAACCTATTATAAATGAAACTATACTAACCTAACCTAGTAGTCGGTGTTACTTAGCCTGGGACGTCTCCCCCTGGTGAAGTTAAGAGGTCAACTTTTTACCAAAAGCTCCCCCTATAAAACTGCGTATGCGCAATAGCATTCCAGAATGGTCAGCTCACAATAACATATCAGTTCTGAGGTTAATTACGGCTTAATTACAGTCGACCGCCAAAAAATAACGGCAAATCCTTGTTAAGCAACCACAGTACTATAGAATAACTCAGTTTCCAAGGTAACAACTTTTAGTCATTTCAGTTTACCATAGGCCTAATCCCCATAGTCTATGAACGTTTCCTATAAGCTGTTGCTCACAGCCACTTCCTCTAGACCTACCCAAATCTTACTTTTTTTTTTTTTATAGGACCAGGCTACTCTAAGCTAACAACCTAAACTCTGATTATGGCCATGCTTAGTTAATGCCCAATGCTCAAATCTTCAAATATAATATAGGAATATGCTTACACATACTTTTAACTACCTTTCAGTAGCGAAGGTTTGCAACGTAGAAATGGACTTTAGGCCTATAGGCCTACTACAATCATATATCACAAACGCAAATATCTGTAAACTGTAAATAAACACACACACAAGACACAACTAACGTACAGGCGACGCGAATTGTTAGCCAGTGACGTAAATTGAACAAGATTCCAGAAACTGCTTAAAGATTGCAGGTAACAGAGAAGGGTAAAATGGCGTGTCTCATATATTTCTCATTTATCTCCGTATGGTCTGCATATTTTACTTCTTAATTACTCGTTGAATAAAAAATACCATTGTCCAATATCATCTTTGCATATATTACCATTATTATCATTATTATTCAGAGGATGAACCATATTCATATGGAACAAGCCCACCACAGGGGCCATCGACTTGAAATTCACGCTTCATTCGAAAGCATGGCGTCAGTTACAACGCCATATATGCTTTTGAATTATCGCATTTTGTCGAATTTTGCCAAGCTAACAAGCTGTGTAAGACGATCATATTTTTAGGGATACAATAATTCAAAGGTATGTGATGTCTTCGTCTCAAATACGTCATTCAGTAGATTTATTAGGCAGATGTGGACCTCATCAAGGTAATACTCCCGGTGAGAAAATTTGAAAGATAGAAATGAATTTTTTTATTTTATTTTAATAGCACAAAATCGTTCAGCACAAGACAACAATGAAGTATAACTACATTTGCTTAGTTGAACAGTTATGACAAGAAAACAGCACTTGTTAATGACTTATGGCAAATCTCCATGAGCAGACACCTTCCATATTAATGAAACATGCAGATGGAAGTCAAGAATAACTTATTACTGAAGAATATTAGTATCACGTAGCAATTTATATCAGTGACCTTGGTAGCTGCAACGCCAGATTCATGAAATCAACCGTTATTTTTTATTAATAATCATCATCATCATAATAATAATAACAGTATTAATAATTTCACATTTTCAATATGTATGAAGAAAATTTCGTAAAGCAACTGAATATTTGTTATCTTTTTTATGAATATGATCATAAGTTTTTCATATATTTATCGGTTAATAAATTTACGAGTATATCCGTTTTTTACAAGCATAAACACACTTCGATACATGTTTACATGTATGTATATTGTTTGCGTGTGTGTACATATATGTAAAGTACAAAAGCACATACTTAAAGCAAAGTCCGAGAAGCTCTCAACAACTCCAGTCAGAGAGAGAGAGAGAGGAGGATTCAAAAGGAAGTTCCATGCCAATGCTTCCACATGCCCCTCCCTCCTTTCAACAGCCACCAATCGCAGAAGCTACATCCTCTTTGTCCTTGAACGTGAAGAGACGATTAGCAGTATAAGACCACTCGATTCGCCCTCGTCTTTCCCAGTCCAGTCGCGAACACCAAACGATTCCTGCAGTTAAGAACAAACGCCTAGACATTATTCCTCTTCTCCACTTGGGTAAGGACGACAACGGACCCTTTTTAAAATTACCACTCATTCTCAGAAATCCTACCTCAACGTGCAGTTAGAATTATAAGTTTTCATGTGTAAGCGGTTATAACCAGACCTATATTCGATCTGTGTAGTGTTTGCATGGTTATCCTCAAAATCAAGTCGTGTAGAAGTGTTATCGTTTTTGTAAACAACGTAGGGATAATCCTGAATGCATGTGGCGTTGTGATAATGTGTATGGGAAGGTTAATGATTTAGGAAAAATGTGAAAGAGTTTGCTTATTTACGCGTTCACAAAAGGAGAGTTTTTTTCTCCTAGTTCCAGGCGGCCTAGACTTACCGGTTCTTCAAGATGTGAAAGATACGTGCAAAACATGTTGAAGATGCACATAAAACGTGTGAATCTAAAACCGTAAGAAGAAAATTGCTAGAAAATTGCTATATATACATATATATATATATATATATATATATATATATATATATATATATATATATATATATATATATATATATATATATATATATATACATATATATATACATATATATATGTGTGTACATATATGTATGTATATATATATATATATATTATATATATATATACAGACTAGAGTTACTACCACTACCACCAGTAACCCCTGGTCTTTCTGTTCATCAAACATTCTTTTATTTATTGAGCAAATTTAACCTTCATTTGTATGCAAACCCCACAATGTTCACGCCATAAAAGGTAAAGGCATTTATGGCTATAGCCATGACTTGGGACTCAGGGACAGTTTTAGCTATGACTTAAGTCTCTGAATGACTTGCACATATTATGAAGCTACGGTCTATAATGACGATATCTCTGGAATCACCACTTGGTGGTGAGAGACAGAGAGACAGAGAGAGAGAGAGAGAGAGAGAGAGAGAGAGAGTACAAAGAACATCTGGACCATAAAGTGTAGGCAAAAGACAATCGACCACAAATACATGCAGAAGCACGGAAGTTAATGGAGTCAATATGCAAGAAGATGAGTTGGAAAATAGCCTACGAACTAAATAAAAACGCGAAATCTCTAGAAATAACAAACTGGAAAAACTAAACACAATACTTCATAATCATAATTAGTTGTGACGTGGATGACTGTTTCTCACGAAACTTACTTATCATAACAGGAATCACAGGTAAATTAGGCCCATGGGATCACCCAATCGACCCCCAGCTCCACTGCTCTCTGTCCATTAGTTCAATTTCAACTCCTCCCTTTTTTTTTTTTCCTCCCTAAGCTTGCTGTCCATCTTCTCTAATTTCACACTGCTTCAATTTTTGCATCTCATTTACGAACAAATCATTCAGACTACATTATTAGGTCTAGATTTGTGACGAGCCAAGTATGGGTCTAGAAATGTGAATCCATTGTCTACTTAAACTATCTTGTTGTTTCTAAAATTACGAAAAACACCATAAATAGAAGAATATAACAACGTTCTCGTTCCATTTCTCTCTCATGGTCGCTTCGAGGTGCTAATCGACCATAATGAGGTTTCTTCAAGTCAGCCTCGTAGCTCTGCTCTCCCTGGTCCTACTGGGAGAAGAAGTTGCTGGTATGAAAAAGTGTCTTTGTTAAGCATTCATCATTTTTATAGTCATTATTTCATGCACCAGATATTATCTTACGAGCGAAAGTCAGATTTGTTCTCACACCATTATGACGTCATATCCAACTTAACACTATTTCAGTAATCGCATCCATGCACGTTATATGGTTAACTACAATTCAGAAATGATTGTTTAGAATGTCATTGCAAAAGTAAGATTTTCACATTCAAAATTAGGATTCTTTCAACAACAGTAAACTCAGAATTTAATATTCTCATCGATCATGTACGAAGTTTACAGAGACATGACAAGAGAATTCTAAATTCTTCTTCTCGCCTTTTATCAACAGGGGGTGCTATCACACCTCGCTTCAAACGTCAATCGGGCCCTGGGGTGCAGTTACGAAGGCCAGTCTTGTCACCCCCGCAACCCCCGAAACTCCAATTCAAATGGTTGCCCATGCGAGCCTCGATCGAGATTCCACGGCTGCAGAAGCGATTGTCAAATTAGGGAAAACTTCGGCTCTTGCCTGACAGATGAAACGTGTTGCCAGGAGAAGTTTAAAGACAACGAATACTTGAACTGCGTCAGAGGAGGAAAATAAGCAACAAATAATGGAGAACAAATTATTTACTGCTGTTGTTGCTGCTGGTTCTGTTCAAGAGATGCCTTACACTGACCAAATCTCTTGAACAGAGATTAGCTGGTAGCGTTGTACATTACTTCCTTCTTTCTTAAATGTTGGGTAGGGTTGGTCTTTGACCAACTTCACTTTAATTGGTTTTCTTTAATTTCCTTTTAATTGATGACTAACTTTCAACTTTCCTCTTCCATCCAGAATTGGTAATTTTTTAGTGCATAGCCTGCAGTTCATACACAAAGGCAAACTAGTGAAATTCTCACAATCGTAACCTTGGATTTCTGTTAACATTGTAACAAACCACCTTTTTTTTCTTATATTAATTGTAAGACAAACTAGTGAAATTCTCAATATACTGAAAACCACGGTTTGCTCGGTCAGTGAAATCAAAGATAATCCTATTCATTCCATAAAATGTATTTTCAAAAAAATTTCTCATCTTTTAATTAATGCTTTAGTCCTATGATTAAAAAAATCATACTCTGTGTTTATGATAATTAAACCATTTCAGTTCTGTTTTCTTGATGCATAAAAGCTACTTTCGGTTGTACATATTTCCACCTGTTTAACATTTTAAATTTACATTGTTAAAATGTCACGGTTTTTAAGTGAAACAGTTTCACAACACATAAAATGTTTTTGCTAAGCGTTGGAGCTTCATAGTACATTATATTTTACGTAAGTTTAATATTATTTTCTTCATACATTGTAACCAGTCTGATTTCGAATGCAATAAAAGGAGTGTGCACTAAGTATGTGTAATCTATATTATCTTCCTTATAGCATTATGAAGAACATTCTTATTGCAAGCATAACATTGTCAACAAAACTGATATCATTATCAAAACTCCACACATTATATGGAGTTGCAATTGACGATGTTTATATTTTAAACAATTCGAAAATAGAGCTTCAGAGCGAAAGCCAACATTGGACCACGATGAAGACAAGTTCCAAATTGCCACCCAAGGCACTGCAGTGTCATGCTCCCCCCTCCCCCCCAACAGGTAAGGTCCCATGCCCCCTGTATAAACTTAGATTAAATCCATCCCTGTATTTTCACCCAAAAAAGTTACAAAGGGAAGGGGGTTGAGGGATGGGGGAAGGGAGTACAGGTTTGAACCCTACTCTGTTATCTAAATAGGGTCAAATGATGTCCACACGCCAAATTTTGTCTATATCGGTCAAGCGGTTAACACATACGTTACAAAGGGAAGGGGATGGGGTACGGGTTTGAAACCTACCCTATTATCTAAGTTGGGTCAAATGATGGACACGAGCCAAATTTTGTCTAGATCAATCAAGCAGTTTAGATTTCTATAGTGCACAAACATACAAACAAATATACCCACAAACATATAAACAAGCATTCATTTCTATATATAAGATTATATATATATATGTATGTATATATATACAGTATATATACACACACGTATACATACACACTAGTCAAATGTTAAAACGTCTAACAAAACCGGCCACAATATTACATTCGTGACACTTGTACAGAGGGAAAATCATATACACGAAATCAAATAAAACATAACATTGGCATGCCACGTCTAACCCATTCTTAGCAAGAATTGCCTGAATTACTTTCATATTTAATATTAAAAACATCAGATACATAAAACCCACGAAAATATTATGAATCGCTGGCATCCTTTATCAAGCTACTGTAGATATTAACTAAAGTGACCTATGTACTCTCTATGGAATGACCAGTATTGAACATTATAAATTTGGATTAACTGCCTTTCCCTCATGCAAGTGACATTTGTTATTGCATAAATATAATTTACCTTAGCTTCATAGTTATATAAGGCTATGCTAAACGACATGGATAAGGAAAAACCTAGGCTAAATATTCAGTTTTGTGAAATAAGACAATATGCCTAGTCCATCTTAGCCTCACAAGTAACATTGAACATTTGGCTACTCGAGACCTAACCTAAAGAAATAAAATCCCACTTATGTTTTATCTCAAACAGATATTCTTAATACATAAAATGATATAGGTTAGGTTAGCTATCAGATAGGCTACAATAGCAAATCAAAACTTGGAATTAAGGATGGTTTCTCATGGTGTTCATTTGCAATTTACATTCAATCTCGCAAGAAAAATGTCTGCCATTCTGGCGTTATCATATGCCTATACACAAATTTCGAATATATAAAAGCTTGTAGATGTACGCTAGTGCAGTTTAAAGACACCCTGACCTAACCTTCCCTTAAAATAACATAATCCACCATGCCCTAACCTGGCCACTGAGCTGCCTTTCATGCCCTGAACGCCCCAAATTTCTCCCGTGCGACATCGTGCATACCAGAACTTCGCATTTAAACTTGAAATTGAGTTTTCTTATACTTTTAGTGTTGCTGATGAAGGAGGTGGTATTGTTTATTGGCAGTCAATTATTAACCACACATCTTTATCGGGGACCCTTTGGAAATGGGGGTTTTTGGGTGGGGTAAAACACAAGGAGTGAGAACGGACATGTTATTGTTATGAAGGCCGGCCTGGAATGTTTGCGTGCATACGCAAGGCATATGGGGGCCACATGTTCAAGAAGGGGTTGGCTAAGGAAACATATTATAAAAGGAACTATACTAACCTAACCGGTAGGACCAAGCCGGCATTCCGCGGCGAGCTAGACTGTGGCAGTTGACGTTTCTCTATAGAATTTTACCTGGTGAACAAGAATCTAAACTAATATTTTTTCGCTCAGCTGCAGTTAAGCTGTAATTTACCTTAGAACTGTAGCCGACGGTAAAAGGGGACCCATTGGGAATTTGGGGTTTTGGGTGGGGTAGACCATGGGGGTGAAAGGCGACCAAACTTTACTGTATACAGCACCACATGGACAGAAAACCAATTACACAAACACAGGAGTAACAAGATGACAAAGGTAGCCGTTACAAAGACAAAAACTTTCACTATTACTGCTATTTCAAATGCTGCCACGCATGCGCACTCTTAAAGGGGAGCTTTTGGTACACAGGCCGACACCTTACTGAGGAAAAAGGAGGGGTTGGACGATAATGTTTGTATCCTGACCTCCTTAGGGGCATTTGATTCGCCAGGGGCTAGTACTGAACATGGTGAAATACATTTGAACCCCCAGGTGCCAGTACTAAACACAGCGAAGGGAGTTTCAGGAGGAATTCAGAAGTTTCTCCTTAGTGAACATACGGCCCCTGGTGGTTACGTGATCCCATACCCTCTACCAGAACTTAAACATGGCGACTTTGTTTACCGTTTATTTATCTTAAGGCCTACCTAAAGCTCAAATAGTGTCCAGTCGAGCTAGACTATGGTAGCTGACGTTTTCTATATTATTTTACTTGCTTTACAAGAGTTTTTAAGGTAACATTTTGCCAGTCGGCTGTAGCTAAACTGTAATTTACATTTGAACTGTATAGTTGGTGCAGGGGACCCACTGATACTGTCGTACCGGCTTAGAATTACCCCTTATAGTAGCTGCGCGGAGGCGACTGCCTTCTAACTAAACATTTTCTACAGTTCTTTGGTTGCTAATTATGAATTTACTTTTAATTTTGGCGCTCGAGTGTAATTAACCTGTAATTAACCCCTGAAGTCCACCAAACAAGGGGGTTTCCATGCGCGATCTTCACAAGACAGAGCACGCTGTTTCGAACGGTTCATATCCGCCCGGCAAGTGCAATAACTTGTTAACGTATGGGTACCCAACCGCCCCGGGCCAGTACTAAACACGGCGAAGGACAATCCATTTGGCCGACAACAAACAGATGCACCACCAGTATCAGAACCCCTAAAAGTGTAGAAAAACCAGTTGAAAAGGTAAAAACAAGCGCCAAATATTATGTGGCGGAATTTGAAAAAACACAAAAACAATACACAACACAGATACACAGAACATATAACCCCATACAATACTCACGGATGCTCACTAGCAGGTCCTTTAGAACGCGTTCGCGGGCACGCAATCATTCTCTCAGACTCGTTCTCTCTTCCAGCAACGTTCAGATTTACATTTTCTCCTCCATTCTCTCTCAGATTCACGCTATCTTCTTCACTATTACCACTCTCAATTTCATCCACAATCTCATCTATACCCTCTAACTCGTTCCCAAATACCTCCCCCAATTCTTCAACTAACCCATCCCATTCGCTCATTGACCTTTCCAATTCTTGCAACGATTCATTCATGCTTTCAATCACTCGTCTATCACTGCTACGCTCTCTTACTCTTACACTTTCGCTCACCTCCAACCGTTCACTCACCCCTACACGTTCAGTCAACTCAGTTATATCAAACCCGCATATGCTATACGTTCTATTCATACCATCCCATTCATCCGTATTACACGCTTTATCACTCATTTTCACTTTGGCACTCAATCACACAACTTACGATCATTCCGTTCACTATTCTTCCCTTTCTTACGTTTCCTACCATACTCTATCAAAACCAATTGCTGATGCTCATGCAACAACCCCTCACGTACATGCATCACACGCACCGCTTGCATCCTAGAGGATCCACCCATTTGAACCCCCCTTCACACTCAGTTTCCCCAATTCGCTGTCATAGTCACCCTCTTTCGTCTACATACACTTGATACATGCCCTTCCATTCCACATTCGACACACTTCGCTCTCGGTTCTGAACACATTCTCGCATAATGCCCATTCTTACCACAGTTGCCACATGTTACATTCACTCAGGTACCCTACAACCATTAGCAATATGACCCACCTGTCCGCACCTGTAGCATTTAACCCCTATCTTTCGTACACTCACTTACCAAATGTCCTCGATTGCCCACACCCGAAACACGCTCCTAGAGCCCACCTACGCTCATTCTTTGTATGTCCTTCCTTTCCACATCTAAAACACTTTATCGACTTCCACTCACCGACCTTCCCCTTTGTACACTACTATCCCTAACCTGTCCAACCCGTTGTTCCCTTACAAACCCACCATTCATCCTCACTGGCACCTCCACATTACTTGCTCTTACACTCCTATCTATTACACTATCGGCCATTCTCATTGGGCCCCCTCAACACTGCATCCCTAAAGCTTCCAAACTCTGGCACTCTCTCATCTTCCCCAGCCCTTACACTTACACTTACACTTCTGCCCTCTTTCATAACCCTGTCAAGCTCATAATCTTCTACAATTTCAAAATTTCTCCCCAAGTCAACCTTTCACTCGTCCATCTTTTCTTCTCCTTCCGCTTCAAGTTCACAAATTCTCTAACTCCATCTGGCACTGTCCCTAACAACTTCCGTACTAACTCCTTACATTCATCTATCTCACCATCCCCAAACTTCTTCCTTGCCAACGTCTCCAGCCTACAAGCATACAGTGACAAGGTTTCCCCATTCTCCTCTTTTGCCAGCCGCAAATCCTCTCTCAACCTCACGAATTCCTCTTCCATTTCCTCCAGTCACACTACTAGCCACTAATCTCAATTGCAGCTGCAACACCAGCTGCCCCACGTTGGGCGCCAAATATAATGTGGCGGAATATAAAAAAACACAAAAACAATACACAACACAGATACACAGAACATATAACCACATACAATACTCACTCTGATCCTCGGTTGCTGGGAGATGGATGAAGGTATAAGTTTTCGCCAACACAGTAGACAAAATTACACAAGCAAAACCGAAAAACAGACTTTCAACCAAAAGAAAACGAGCAAAAGAAAGAGACACATGCACAGACAACAATGACATCCCAAAATCAAGTAACAGAAAACACACGACTCACGAAACATACAATAATCCACCATCAATGTCCGCCTTGGAACTCAGCTCAAGACTCACTCAAAACCGAAAAAAAACTCCCTCGACATTTCCACAGACAGACAGCACCGTAAACAAAGTAACAACCTCATCCCTCTTCCAACAACCAAAGCACTAACTAACGACACTCTCTTTTCTCTCTCTCTCTCTCTCTCTCTCTCTCTCTCTCTCTCTCTCACAAAACGTTGGGAAATGCTAAATACAAACAAATTTATTCATCCCTCTGTAATATTTGTTATAAAATCTGTAAACCGTAAATTGAAGATGCACACAACACAGACACAACTAACGTACAGACGAGCGAATTGTCAACCAGTGACGTAATGCATAAGATTCCCGAATTTAAACTGCTTGAAGATTGCAGTGTAACAGAGAAGGGAAAAGTGGCGATTCTCATATATTTCTCATTACTCTCCATATGGTCTGCATATTTTACTTCTTAATTGCTCGATGAATAAAAAATACCATTGTTCAATATCATCTTTGCGTATATTACTATTATTATTATTCAGAGGATGAACTACATGCATATAGAACAAGGCCACAGGGGCCATCGACTTTGAAATTCAAGCTTCCAAGGAATATTAAGGTGTTCATTCGACAGCATAGCGTCATTCACAACACGAGATATGCCTATGAATCATCGCATTTTGTCGAATATTGCCAAGATAACAAGCTATGTAAGACGAACATATTTTTATAGATACTATAATCAAAAGTATATGATGTTTTTTTGTCTCAAATGCGTCATTCAGCAGTTCATTAGACAGATGTGGACCTCATCAAGGTAATGCTCAAACCACCGGTGTGAAAGTTTGAAAGATACCAATGAATTTTTTATTTTATTTTAATAGCAAAAATTGTTCAGCATAAGACAACAACGAAAACATTTGCTTATAAATATAACTACATTTGCTTAGTTGAACAGTTATGGCAAGAAAGCACCACTCGTTATTGACTTATGGAAACTCGAAATTAAAGAACTTGCTCATACTGAAAAGGGCAGTGTAGTTCTACAGAGGGTGGCCCTTGAGACGGCTGAGCCATCAGTCACTGCCACTCTCTAGACCTATAGTTGCTGGTTAAACGATGATATCCATGAGTAGAAAACTTCCATAATAATGAAACATGCAAATGGAAGACAAGAATTGCTTATTATTGAAGAATATTAGTATCATGTAGCAATCTGTATCAGTGACCTTGGTAGCCGCAACGCCACATTTATGAAATCAACCGTTATTTGATTAATTTCACATTTTCAATATGTATGAAGAAAATTTCGTAGAGCAACTGAATATTTCTTAGTCTTTTTTATGAATACGATCACAAGTTTCTCTTATATTTATCAGTTAATAAATATACGAGTATATCTATTTTTTACAAGCATACACACATTCGATACATATTTAAAAGGATATATAATGTTTGTGCGTGTGTACATATATGCAAAGTACAAAAGAACATACTTAAAGCAAACTCTGAGAAGCTCTAAACAACTCTTCCACATCCCACTCCCTCCTTTTAACAGCCACCAATTGCAGAAGCTACATCCTCTTTGTCCTTGAACCTGAAGAGACGATTAAGCAGTATAAGACCACTCGATTCGCCCTCGTCTTTCCCAGTCTAGTGGCGAACGCCAAAGGATTCCTGCAGTTAAGAACAAACGTCTTACAGTATTGCTCTTCTCCACTTAGGTAAGGAGGACAACAGGACCTTTTTAAAATTAGTGAAGCCACTCATTCTAAGAAATCCTGCCTTGTAACGGAACATGTGCAGTTAGAATTATAAGCTTTTATGTGTAAGCGGTTATAACCAGACTCATATTCGATCTGTTTAGTGCTTACATTGTTATCCTCAAAATCAAGTCGTGTAGAAGTGTTTCCGTTTTTGTAAACAACGTAAGGATAATCCTCAATACATATGGCGTTGTGATAATGTGTATTAGAAGGTTAATGATTCAGGAAAAATGTGAAAGAGTTTGCTTATTTACGCGTTCACGCAAGGAGAGCTTTTTTCTCCTAGTTACTGGTGGCCTAGACTTACCGGTTCTTCAAGATGTGAAAGATACGTGTAAGACATGTTGAAGATGCACATAAAACGTGTGAATCTAAAACCGGAAGAGCAAAATTACTAGTGAGATTTATATATATATATATATATATATATATATATATATATATATATATATATATATATATATATATATATATATATATATATATAAAAAAGTTTACTGACTAGAGTTACTACCACTACCATTGACCCCTGGTCTTTCTGTTCATCAAACATTCTTTTATTTATTGAGCAAATTTAACCTTCATTTGTATGCAAACCCCACAATGTTCACGCCATAAAAGGCAAACATGACTTGGGACTCAGGGACAGTTTTAGCTATGACTCAAGTCTCTTAATGACTTGCACATATTATAAAGCTACGGTCTATAATGACGTTATCTCTGGAATCACCACCTGGAGAGAGAGAGAGAGAGAGAGAGAGAGAGAGAGAGAGAGAGAGAGAGAGAGAGAGAGAGAGAGAGTACAAAGAACATCTGGACCATAAATTGTAGGAACAATCGACCACAAATACATGCAGAGGCACGGAAGTTAATGGAGTCAATATGCAAGAAGATGAGTTGGAAAATAGCCTACGAACTAAATAAAAACGCGAAATCTCTAGAAATAACAAATACAATACTTAATAATCAAAATTAGTTGTGACGTGGATGACTGTTTCTCACGAAACTTACTTACCATAACAGGAATCACAGGTAAATTAGGCCCATGGGATCACCTAATCGACCCCCAGCTCCACTGCTCTCTGTCCACTATTTCAATTTCAACTCCTCCCTTTTTCCTACTCTAAGCTTGCTGTCCATCTTCTCTAATTTTATACTGCTTCAATTTTTGCATCTCATTTAAGAACAAATCATTCAGACGACCCTATTAGGTCTAGATTTGTGACGAGCCAAGTATGGGTCTAGAAATGTGAATCCATGGTCTACTTAAAAACTATCTTGTTGTTTCTAAAATTACGAAAAACACCATAAATAGAAGAATATTACAACGTTCTCGTTCTATTTCTCTCTCGCAGGTCGCTTCGAGGTGCTAATCGACCATAATGAGGTTTCTTCAAGTTAGCCTCGTAGCTCTGCTTTCCCTGGTCCTACTGGGAGAAGTTGCTGGTATGAAAGTGTGTCTTTGTTAAGCAATCATCATTTTTATAGTCATTATTTCATGCACCAGATATTATCTTACGAGTGAATGTCAGATTTGTTCTCACACTATTATGACGCAATATCCAACTTAACACCATTTTAGTAATCGCATCCATGCACGTTATCATATATGGTTAACTACAATTCAGAAATGATTGCTTAGAATGTTACTGCAAAAGTAAGATTTTCACATTCAACAACAGTAAACTCAGAAATATTATCATCGATCATGTACGAAGTCTACAGAAACATGACAAAAGAATTCTAAATTCTTCTTCTCTCCTTTTATCAACAGGAGGTGCTATCATACCTTGCTTCAAACGTCAATCTGGCCCTTTGGGTGCTGTTTCGAAGGCCAAACTTGGCACCCCCACCACAACCCACACGTGATCCTGATCCAATCGCTTTCCGCGCGGCCTATGCTCGAGATTCCCACGAATGCATAGCCGCTTGTCAAAGTAGGGACGACTTCGGCTCTTGCCAGCCAGATGAAACGTGTTGCCAGGCGAAGTTTAAAGCCAACGAATACTTGAACTGCGTCAGAGGAAGGATACTAGGCAAAAAATAATGGAGAACAATTTACTTGCTGTTGTTGCTACTGGTTGTGTTCAGGAGATGCTCTTACACTGACCAAATCTCTTGAACAGAGATTAGCTGGTAACGTTGTACCTTACTTTCTTTCTTAATCTGTTACTTTTGGTTTTCTTTTGGGGAGAAAGTTGGGGGTAGAGTTGGTCATTTGACCAACTGTCACTTGCACCAGAGTAATTGGGTGTGTTGTCAATCTACTAATTTCCTTTTTAATTGATGACTAAGGCCACTTTCAACTCTCCTCTTCCATCCAGAATTGGTAATTTTTGAGTCCATAGCCTGCATACTCAAGGCAAAATCCTACACAAGGGTTAATACTGGGAAGGTGACTCAGTCTTTTATAATGAAAACCCCAATTTCAAATATAGGGTCATAATAACAGGCAACGCATCATAACCTTGGATTTCTATTAACATTGTAACACACTCAACATACCTTTGAGTTTTCTTATATTAGTTGTAAGACAAACTAGTGAAATTCTCACAATATAATGTACTTCAAACCACGGTTTGCTCGGTCAATGAAATCAGGTTTAAGATAATCCTATTCATTCCATAAAATGTATTTTCAAATAAAATTTCTCATCTTTTAATTAATGCTTTAGTCCTATGATACAAAAAATCATACTCTGTGTTTATGATAATTAAACCATTTCAATTCTGTTTTCTTGATGCATAAAAGCTGCTTTCGGTTGTACATATTATTTCCACCTGTGTAGCATTTTAACATTACATTGTTAAAATGTCACGGTTTTTAAGAGAAACAGTTTCACAACACAAAATGTTTTTGCTAAGCGTTGGAGTTTCATAGTACATTATATTTTACGTAAGTTTAATATTATTTTCTTCATACATTGTAACCAGTCTGATTTCGAATGCAATAAAAGGAGTGTGTGCTAAGTATGTGTAATCTATATTATCTTCCTTATAGCATTATGAAGAACATTCTTATTGCAAGCATAACATTGTCAACAAAACTGATATCATTATCAAAACTCCACACAATATATGGAGTTGCAATTGACGATGTTTATATTTTAAACAATTCGAAAATAGAGCTTCAGAGCGAAAGCCAACATTGGACCACGATGAAGACAAGTTCCAAATTGCCACCCATGGCACTGCAGTGTTATGCTCCCCTCCCCAACAGGTAAGGTCCCATGCCCCCTGTATAAACTTAGATTAAATCCATCCCTGTATTTTCACCCAAAAAAGTTACAAAGGGAAGGGGGTTGAGGGATGGGGGAAGGGAGTACAGGTTTGAACCCTACTCTGTTATCTAAACAGGGTCAAATGATGTCCACACGCCAAATTTTGTCTATATCGGTCAAGCGGTTAACACATATGTTACAAAGGGAAGGGGAAGGGGGTACGGGTTTGAAACCTACCCTATTATCTAAGTTGGGTCAAATGATGGACACGAGCCAAATTTTGTCTAGATCAATCAAGCAGTTTAGATTTCTATAGTGCACAAACATACAAACAAATATACCCACAAACATATAAACAAGCATTCATTTCTATATATAAGATTATATATATATGTATGTATATATATACAGTATATATACACACACGTATACATACACACTAGTCAAATGTTAAAACGTCTAACAAAACCGGCCACAATATTACATTCGTGACACTTGTACAGAGGAAAAATCATATACACACGAAATCAAATAAAACATAACATTGGCATGCCACGTCTAACCCATTCTTAGCAAGAATTGCCTGAATTAATTTCATATTTAATATTAAAAAAACATGATACATAAAACCCACGAAAATATTATGAATCGCTGGCATCCTTTATCAAGCTACTGTAGATATTAACTACAGTGACCTATGTACTCTCTATGGAATGACCAGTATTGAACATTATAAATTTGGATTAACTGCCTTTCCCTCATGCAAGTGACATTTGTTATTGTATAAATATAATTTACTTTAGCTTCCTAGTTATATAAGACTATGCTACACGACATGGATAAGGAAAAGTCTAGGCTAAATATTCAGTTTTATGAAATAAGACAATATGGCTAGTCCACCTTAGCCTCACAAGTAACACTGAACTTTTGGCTACTCTAGGCCTAACCTAAAGAAATAAAATCCCACTTATGTTTTATCTCAAACAGATATTCTTAAGACATAAAATGATATAGGTTAGGTTAGCTATCAGACAGGCTACAATAGCAAATCAAAAATTGAAATTAAGGATGGTTTCTCATGGTGTTCATTTGCAATTTACATTCAATCTCGCAAGAAAAATGTCTGCCATTCTAGCATTATCATATGCCTTTACACAAATTTCGAATATATAAAAGCTTGTAGATGTACGCTAGTCAGTTTAAAGACACCCTGACCTAACCTTCCCTTAACATAATCTACCACCATGCCCTGACCTGGCCCTGGGCCATGAACCCTGAACTCCCATGCATCGTGCATACCAGAACTTCGCATGGTTATTAACTTGGAAATTGAGTTTCCCTATACTTTTAGTGTTGCTGATGAAGGAGGTGGTACATTATTGTTTATTGGCGGTCAATTATTAACCACACATCTTTATCGGGGACCCTTTGGGAACAGGGGTTTTGGGTGGGGTAAAACACAAGGAGTGAGAACGGACATGTTATTTTTATGAAGGCCGCCCTGGAATGGTTGCGAGCATACGCAAGGCATACGGGCCACATGTTCAAGAAGGGATTGGCTAAGGAAACATATTATAAAAGAAACTATACTAACCTAACCTAAGTATTCGGTGTTAGACTATAGCCTGGGAACAAGAATTTAAAGTAATATTTTTTCGCTGGCTGTAAGTTAAGAGAATATTACAATTCTTGTAAAGCAAAAATAACATAGCGTCAATTGCCATAGTAAGCTGCTTAGAATTATGCGCAATAGCATTCCAGAATGGTCAGCATACAATAACATATCACATTAATTACAATTCTATATATTAGTTCCTGTTTTTACCTTTTCAACTGGTTTTTTCTAACTTTTAGGGTTCTGATACTGGTGGTGCATCTGTTTGTTGTCGGCCAAACGGAATGTCCTTCGAGTACTGGCCAAAAAGTTATTGCACTTGCCGGGCGGGATATGAACCGTTGAAACAGACGTAGCAGTGATCTGTCTTGTGAAGATCAGTATGGACTGCAGGGGTTAATTACAGGTTAATTACACTCGAATAACCAAAACTTAAAGGTAAATTCATAATTAGCAACCAAAAACTGTAGAAAAGTCAACAACTTTTACCAACTCATTTCCATGGTAACAACTTAAACAACATTTCAGTTACCATAGGCCTAATCCCCATAGTCTATGAACGTTTCCTATAAGCTGTTGCTCACAGTCACTAACTCTAGGCCTACCCAAATCTTACCTTTTTTTTTAAGATCAGGCTACTCTAAGCTAACAACCTAAACTCTGATTATGGCCATGCTTAGTTAATGCCCAATGTTCAAACCTTCAAATATAATATAGGAATATGCTTACACATACTTTTAACTAACCTTTCAGTAGTGAAGGTTTGCAATGTAGAAATGGACTTTAGGCCTACCTACGATCATATATCACAAACGCAAATATTTGTTATAAAATCTGTAAAATGTAAATAAACACACAAAGACACAAGTAACGTAGTGTACAGACGACGCGAATTGTCAACCAGTGACGTAAATTGCACAAGATTCCAGAAAACTGCTTGAAGATTGCAGGTAACAGAGAAGGGAAAATGGCGTGTCTCATATATTTCTCATTTGTCTCCGTATGGTCTGCATATTTTACTTCTTAATTACTCGTTGAATAAAAAATACCATTGTCCAATATCATCTTTGCATATATTACCATTATTATCATTATTATTCAGAGGATGAACCATATTCATATGGAACAAGCCCACCAGGGCCATCGACTTGAAATTCAAGCTTCATTCGAAAGCATGGCGTCAATCACAACGCCATATATGCCTTTGAATCATCGCATTTTGTCGAATTTTGCCAAGCTAACAAGCTGTGTAAGACGAACTTATTTTTATAGATACAATAATTCAAAAGTATATGATGTTTTTTTGTCTCAAATACGTCATTCAGCAGTTTATTAGACAGATGTGGACCTCATCAAGGTAATAAACCACCGGTGAGAAAGTTTGAAAGATACCAAATGAATTTTTTATTTTATTTTAATAGCAAAAAATCGTTCAGCACAAGACAACAACGAAAACATTTGTTATAAATATAACTACATTTGCTGAGTTGAACAGTTATGACAAGAAAACAGCACTTGTTAATGACTTATGGAAACTCCAAATTAAAGACACTTTCCATATTAATGAAACATGCAGATGGAAGTGAAGAATAACTTGATTAATCACTGCCAATATTAGACCTATCTGCTGGTTAAACGACGATATCCATCAGTGAGAAAACTTCCATAATAATGAAACATGCAAATGGAAGACAAGATTACTTATTGAAATCAACCGTTATTTTTTATTAATAATCATCATCATCATTTATAAAATCAACCGTTATTTGATTAATTTCACATTTTCAATATGTATGAAGAAAATTTCGTATAGCAACTGAATATTTGTTATTTTTTTATGAATACGATCATAAGTTTTTCTTATATTTATCAGTTAATAAATATACGAGTATATCCTATTTTTTACAAGCATACACACACTTCGATACATATTTGAACGGATATATAATGTTTGTGCGTGTGTACATATATGTAAAATACAAAAGAATACTTAAAGCAAAGTCTTAAAGCAAACTCTGAGAAGCTCTAAACAAAGTTCCATCCACATCCTTCCACATGCCCCTCCCTCCTTTCAACAGCCACCAATTGCAGAAGCTACATCCTCTTTGTCCTTGAACGTGAAGAGACGATTAAGCAGTATAAGACCACTCGATTCGTCCCCGTCTTTCCCAGTCCAGTCGCGAACACCAAAGAGATTCCTGCAGTTAAGAACAAACGCCTTACAGTGTTCCTCTTCTCCACTTAGGTAAGGACGACAACAGGACCTTTTAAAATTAGTGAAGCCACTCATTCTAAGAAATCCTGCCTTGTAACGGAACATGTGCAGTTAGAATTATAAGTTTTCATGTGTAAGCGGTTATAACCAGACTCATATTCGATCTGTTTAGTGTTTACATTGTTATCCTCAAAATCAAGTCGTGTAGAAGTGTTCCCGTTTTTGTAAACAACGTAAGGATAATCCTGAATACATATGGCGTTGTGATAATGTGTATTAGAAGGTTAATGATTTAGGAAAAATGTGAAAAAGTTTGCTTATTTACGCGTTCACGCAAGGAGAGCTTTTTCTCCTAGTTTCTGGCGGCCTAGACTTATCGGTTCTTCAAGATGTGAAAGATACGTGTAAGACATGTTGAAGATGCACATAAAACGTGTGAATCTAAAACCGGAAGAAGCAAAATTGCTAGTATATATATATATATATATAATAATATATATATATATATATATATATATATATATATATATATATATATATATATATATATATATATATATATATATATATATATATATATATATATATATATATATATATATATGTGTGTGTATATATATGTATATATATATAAAATTACAGACTAAAGTTACTACCACTACCAGTGACCCCTGGTCTTTCTGTTCATCAAACATTCTTTTATTTATTGAGCAAATTTAACCTTCATTTGTATGCAAACCCCACAATGTTCACGCCATAAAAGGCAAACATGACTTGGGACTCAGGGACAGTTTTAGCTATGACTCAAGTCTCTTAATGACTTGCACATATTATGAAGCTACGGTCTATAAAGACGATATCTCTGGAATCACCACCTGGTGAGAGAGAGAGAGAGAGAGAGAGAGAGAGAGAGAGAGAGAGAGAGTACAAAGAACATCTAGACCATAAAGTGTAGAAACAGACAATCGACCACAAATACATGCAGAAGCACAAAAGTTAATGGAGTCAATATGCAAGAAGATGAGTTGGAAAATAGCCTACGAACTAAATAAAAAACGCGAAATCTCTAGAAATAACAAACTGGAAAAACAAAGACAATAATAAATCAAAATTAGTTGTGACGTGGATGACTGTTTCTCACGAAACTTACTTATCATAACAGGAATCACAGGTAAATTAGGCCCATGGGATCACCTAATCGACCCCCAGCTCCACTGCTCTCTGTCCACTATTTCAATTTCAACTCCTCCCTTTTTTTCCTACTCTAAGCTTGCTGTCCATCTTCTCTAATTTCACACTGCTTCAATTTTTGCATCTCATTTAAGAACAAATCATTCAGACGACCCTATTAGGTCTAGATTTGTGACGAGCCAAGTATGGGTCTAGAAATGTGAATCCATGGTCTACTTAAACTATCTTGTTGTTTCTAAAATTACGAAAAACACCATAAATAGAAGAATATAACAACGTTCTCGTTCCATTTCTCTCTCGCAGGTCGCTTCGAGGTGCTAATCGACCATAATGAGGTTTCTTCAAGTTAGCCTCGTAGCTCTGCTCTCCCTGGTCCTACTGGGAGAAGAAGTTGCTGGTATGAAAAAGTGTCTTTGTTAAGCAATCATCATTTTTATAGTCATTATTTCATGCACCAGATATTATCTTACGAGTGAATGTCAGATTTGTTCTCACACTATTATGACGCAATATCCAACTTAACACCATTTTAGTAATCGCATCCATGCACGTTATCATATATGGTTAACTACAATTCAGAAATGATTGCTTAGAATGTTACTGCAAAAGTAAGATTTTCACATTCAAAATTAGGATTCAACAACAGTAAACTCAGAAATAATATTCATCGATCATGTACGAAGTCTACAGAAACATGACAAAAGAATTCTAAATTCTTCTTCTCTCCTTTTATCAACAGGAGGTGCTATCATACCTTGCTTCAAACGTCAATCTGGCCTTTGGGTGCTGTTTCGAAGGCCAAACTTGGCACCCCCACCGCAACCCACAAGCAAACCTGGTGAAATCGTTGCCCATGCGGCCTACAATCGAGATTCCCACGAATGCATAGCCGCTTGTCAAAGTAGGGACAACTTCGGCTCTTGCCTGACAGATGAAACGTGTTGCCAGGCGAAGTTTAAAGACGACGAATACTTGAACTGCGTCAGAGGAGGAAAATAAGCAAAAAATAATGGAGAACAAAATATTTACTTGCTGTTGTTGCTACTGGTTGTGTTCAGGAGATGCTCTTACACTGACCAAATCTCTTGAACAGAGATTAGCTGGTAACGTTGTACATTACTTTCTTTCTTAATCTGTTACTTTGTGGTTTTCTTTTGGGGAGAAAGTTGGGGTAGAGTTGGTCATTTGACCAACTGTCACTTGCACCAGAGTAATTGGGTGTGTTGTCAATCTACTAATTTCCTTTTAATTGATGACTAAGGCCACTTTCAACTCTCCTCTTCCATCCAGAATTGGTAATTTTTGAGTCCATAGCCTGCATACTAAATCAAAATCCTACACAAGGGTTAATACTGGGAAGGTGACTCAGTCTTTTATAATGAAAACCCCAATTTCAAATATAGGGTCATAATAACAGGCAACGCATCATAACCTTGGATTTCTATTAACATTGTAACACACTCAACATACCTTTGAGTTTTCTTATATTAGTTGTAAGACAAACTAGTGAAATTCTCACAATATACTGTACTTCAAACCACGGTTTGCTCGGTCAATGAAATCGGGTGAAAGATAATCCTATTCATTCCATAAAATGTATTTTCAAATAAAATTTCTCATCTTTTAATTAATGCTTTAGTCCTATGATACAAAAAATCATACTCTGTGTTTATGATAATTAAACCATTTCAGTTCTATTTTCTTGATGCATAAAAGCTACTTTCGGTTGTACATATTTCCACCTGTGTAGCATTTTAAATTTACATTGTTAAAATGTCACGATTTTTAAATGAAACAGTTTCACAACACATAAAATGTTTTTGCTAAGCGTTGGAGTTTCACAGTACATTATATTTTACGTAAGTTTAATATTATTTTCTTCATACATTGTAACCAGTCTGATTTCGAATGCAATAAAAGGAGTGTGTGCTAAGTATGTGTAATCTATATTATCTTCCTTATAGCATTATGAAGAACATTCTTATTGCAAGCATAACATTGTCAACAAAACTGATATCATTATCAAAACTCCACACATTATATGGAGTTGCAATTGACGATGTTTATATTTTAAACAATTCGAAAATAGAGCTTCAGAGCGAAAGCCAACATTGGACCACGATGAAAACAAGTTCCAAATTGCCACCCATGGCACTGCAGTGTTATGCTCCCCTCCCCCCAACAGGTAAGGTCCCATGCCCCTGTATAAACTTAGATTAAATCCATCCCTGTATTTTCACCCAAAAAAGTTACAAAGGGAAGGGGTTGAGGGATGGGGAAGGGAGTACAGGTTTGAACCCTACTCTATTATCTAAACAGGGTCAAATGATGTCCACACGCCAAATTTTGTCTATATCGGTCAAGCGGTTAACACATATGTTACAAAGGGAAGGGGAAGGGGGTAAGGGTTTGAAAACCTACCCTATTATCTAAGTTGGGTCAAATGATGGACACGAGCCAAATTTTGTCTAGATCAATCAAGCAGTTTAGATTTCTATAGTGCACAAACATACAAAAAATATACCCACAAACATATAAACAAGCATTCATTTCTATATATAAGATTATATATATATGTATGTATATATATAGAGTATATATACACACACGTATACATACACACTAGTCAAATGTTAAAACGTCTAACAAAACCGGCCACAATATTACATTCGTGACACTTGTACAGAGGAAAAATCATATACACGAAATCAAATAAAACATAACATTGGCATGCCACGTCTAACCCATTCTTAGCAAGAATTGCCTGAATTACTTTCATATTTAATATTAAAAAACATCAGATACATAAAACCCACGAAAATATTATGAATCGCTGGCATCCTTTATCAAGGTACTGTAGATATTAACTAAAGTGACCTATGTACTCTCTATGGAATGACCAGTATTGAACATTATAAATTTGGATTAACTGCCTTTCCTCATGCAAGTGACATTTGTTATTGTATAAATATAATTTACTTTAGCTTCCTAGTTATATAAGACTATGCTACACGACATGGATAAGGAAAAACCTAGGCTAAATATTCAGTTTTATGAAATAAGACAATATGGCTAGTCCACCTTAGCCTCACAAGTAACACTGAACTTTTGGCTACTCTAGGCCTAACCTAAAGAAATAAAATCCCACTTGTGTTTTATCTCAAACAGATATTCTTAAGACATAAAATGATATAGGTTAGGTTAGCTATCAGACAGGCTACCATAGCAAATCAAAAATTGAAATTAAGGATGGTTTTTCATGGTGTTCATTTGCAATTTACATTCAATCTCGCAAGAAAAATGTCTGCCATTCTAGCATTATCATATGCCTTTACACAAATTTCGAATATATAAAAGCTTGTAGATGTACGCTAGTGCAGTTTAAGACACCCTGACCTAACCTTCCCTTAACATAATCTACGATGCCCCCTGACCTGGCCATGAACCCCTGGATGCCCCCAAATGAACATCATGCATGAACTTCGGTTATTAACTTGGAAACTGAGTTTCCTTATACTTTTAGTGTTGCTGATGAAGGAGGTGGTACAGTATTGTTTATTGGCATCAATTATTAACCTCACATCTTTATCGGGGACCCTTTGGGAACAGGGGTTTTTGGGTTGGGTAAAACACAGGGAGTGAGAACGGACATGTCATTTTTATGCTGCCATCCTGGAATGGTTGCGTGCATACGCAAGGCATACAGGGGCCACATGTTCAAGAAGGGATTGGCTAAGGAAACCTATTATAAAAGGAAACTATACTAACCTAACCTAGTAGTCGGTGTTACTTAGCCTGGGACGTCTGACGTTTCTCTGAATTTTAACTGTGAACAAGAATTTAAGAGCTGTAATTAAGCAACAGAATATTACTTAAATTCTTGTAAAAGCTCCCCTATAAAACTCAATTGCCATAGTATGCGCAATAGCATTCCAGAATGGCATTCCAGGATCAGCAACAATAACATATCAGTTCTGAGGTTAATTACGGGGTAATTCTATATATTAGCTCCGTGCCTGTTTTTACCTTTTCAACTGGTTTTTCTACAGTTCTGACCATCTGTTTGTTGTCCAAAAACAAGTTATTGCACTACCGGCGGGATAAACCGTTCGAAACAGACTTGTCTAAGATCAAAACCCCCTTGTTGGATGGACTGCACAATTACAGGTTAATTACACTCGTAAAACTTAAAGGTAAATTCATAATTAGCAACAAAAAACTGTATGTTTAGAAGGCAGTAACTACTATATAGTTCTACCAACTTTTCCATGGTAACAACTTTTAGTCATTTCAGTTTACCATAGGCCTAATCCCCACAGTCTATGAACGTTTCCTATAAGCTGTTGCTCACAGTCACTAACTCTAGACCTACCCAAATCTTACCTTTTTTTTTTTTTTATAGGACCAGGCTACTCTAAGCTAACAACCTAAACTCTGATTATGGCCATGCTTAGTTAATGCCCAATGTTCAAACCTTCAAATATAATATAGGCCTATGCTTACACATACTTTTAACTAACCTTTCAGTAGCGAAGGTTTGCAATGTAGAAATGGACTTTAGGCTATATCATATACAATCATAACACAAATATTTGTTATAAAATCTGCAAAATGTAAATAAACACACACAAGACACAACTAACGTAGTGTACAGACGACGCGAATTGTCAACCAGTGACGTAAATTGAACAAGATTCCAGAAAACTGCTTAAAGATTGCAGTGTAACAGAGAAGGGTAAAATGGCGTGTCTCATATATTTCTCATTTATCTTCCATATGGTCTGCATATTTTACTTCTTAATTACTCGTTGAATAAAAATACCATTGTTCAATATCATCTTTGCATATATTACCATTATTATTATTATTCAGAGGATGAACCATATTCATATGGAACAAGCCCACGACTTTGAAATTCAAGCCATCGAAGAATATTAAGGTGTTCATTCGAAAGCATGGCGTCAATTACAACGCCAGATATGCCTTTGAATTATCGCACTTTGTCGAATTTTGCCAAGCTAACAAGCTGTGTAAGACGAACTTATTTTTATAGATACTATAATCAAAAGTATGTGATGTTTTTTTGTCTCAAATACGTCATTCAGTAGATTTATTAGACAGATGTGGACCTCATCAAGGTAATACTCAAACCACCGGTGAGAAAGTTTGAAAGATAAATGAATTTTTTTTATTTTATTTTAATAGCAAAAAATCGTTCAGCATAAGACAACAACGAAAACATTTGCTTATAAATATAACTACATTTGCTTAGTTGAACAGTTATGACAAGAAAACACCACTTGTTAATTGACTTATGGAAACTCCATGAGCAGAACTTCCATATTAATGAAACATGCAGATGGAAGAGAATAACCCTTGAGACTGAAGAATCACTAGTATCACGTATAGCAATGGTTAAATCATGATATCCATGGTAGCTGCAAATAATGAAACATGCAAATGGAAGACAAGAATTATTTTTTGAAGAATAATATCATCAATCTGTACCATAATAATAACGCCACATTTATGAAATCAACCGTTATTTGATTAATTTCACATTTTCAATATGTATGAAGAAAATTTCGTAAGGCAACTGAATATTTGTTAGTTTTTTTATGAATATGATCATAAGTTTTTCAAATATTTATCAGTTAATAAATTTACGAGTATATCCGTTTTTACAAGCATACACACACTTCGATACATGTTTACATGTATATATAATGTTTGTGTACACATATATGTAAAATACAAAAGCACATACTTAAAGCAAAGTACAAAAGAACATACTCAAAACTCCACTCTGAGAAGAGACATAGAGAGAGGACTCTCAAACAACCATGCTTTCCACATCCCCTCCCTCCTTTTAACAGCCACCAATTGCAGAAGCTACAATCCTCTTTGTCCTTGAACGTGAAGAGACGATTAAGCAGTATAAGACCACTCGATTCCCCTCGTCTTTCCCAGTCCAGTCGCGAACACCAAAGGATTCCTGCAGTTAAGAACAAACGTCTTACAGTATTCCTCTTCTCCACTTAGGTAAGGACGACAACAGGACCTTTTTAAAATTAGTGAAGCCACTCATTCTAAGAAATCCTACCTTGTAACGGAACATGTGCAGTTAGAATTATAAGTTTTATGTGTAAGCGGTTATAACCAGACTTATATTCGATCTGTTTAGTGTTTAAACATTGTTATCCTCAAAATCAAGTCGTGTAGAAGTGTATCCGTTTTTGTAAACAACGTAGGGATAATCCTGAATACATATTGCGTTGTGATAATGTGTATGGAAGGTTAATGATTTAGGAAAAATGTGAAAGGGTTTGCTTATTTACGCGTTCACGCAAGGAGAGCTTTTTCTCCTAGTTACTGGTGGCCTAGACTTATCGGTTCTTCAAGATGTGAAAGATACGTGTAAGACATGTTGAAGATGCACATAAAACGTGTGAATCTAAAACCGTAAGAAGAAAAATTGCTAGTGATATATATATATATATATATATATATATATATATATATATATATATATATATATATATATATATATATATATATATATATATATATATATATATATATATATATATATATATATATATATATATATTATATATATATATAAAAGACTGACTAGAGTTACTACCACTACCATTAACCCCTGGTCTTTCTGTTCATCAAACATTCTTTTATTTATTGAGCAAATTTAACCTTCATTTGTATGCAAACCCCACAATGTTCACGCCATAAAAGGCAAACATGACTTGGGACTCAGGGACAGTTTTAGCTATGACTTAAGTCTCTTAATGACTTGCACATATTATGAAGCTACGGTCTATAAAGACGATATCTCTGGAATCACCACCTGGTGGTGAGAGAGAGAGAGAGAGAGAGAGAGAGAGAGAGTACAAAGAACATCTGGACCATAAAGTGTAGGAAACAGACAATCGACCACAAATACATGCAGAAGCACAAAAGTTAATGGAGTCAATATGCAAGAAGATGAGTTGGAAAATAGCCTACGAACTAAATAAAAACGCGAAATCTCTAGAAATAACAAACTGGAAAAAATAAACACAATACTTAATAATCAAAATTAGTTGTGACGTGGATGACTGTTTCTCACGAAACTTACTTATCATAACAGGAATCACAGGTAAATTAGGCCCATGGGATCACCTAATCGACCCCCAGCTCCACTGCTCTCTGTCCACTATTTCAATTTCAACTCCTCCCTTTTTTTTTTACTCTAAGCTTGCTGTCCATCTTCTCTAATTTTATACTGCTTCAATTTTTGCATCTCATTTAAGAACAAATCATTCAGACTACATTATTAGGTCTAGATTTGTGACGAGCCAAGTATGGGTCTAGAAATGTGAATCCATGGTCTACTTAAACTATCTTGTTGTTTCTAAAATTACGAAAAACACCATAAATAGAAGAATATTAACAACGTTCTCGTTCCATTTCTCTCCGCAGGTCGCTTCGAGGTGCTAATCGACCATAATGAGGTTTCTTCAAGTCAGCCTCGTAGCTCTGCTCTCCTGGTCCTACTGGGAGAAGAAGTTGCTGGTATGAAAAAGTGTCTTTTGTTAAGCATTCATCATTTTTATAGTCATTATTTCATGCACCAGATATTATCTTACGAGTGAATGTCAGATTTGTTCTCACACTATTATGACGCAATATCCAACTTAACACCATTTTAGTAATCGCATCCATGCACGTTATCATATGGTTAACTACAATTCAGAAATGATTGCTTAGAATGTTACTGCAAAAGTAAGATTTTCACATTCAAAATTAGGATTCTTTCAACAACAGTAAACTCAGAAATTAATATTCATCGATCATGTACGAAGTCTACAGAAATATGACAAAAGAATTCTAAATTCTTCTTCTCTCCTTTTATCAACAGGAGGTGCTATCACACCTTGCTTCAAACGTCAATCTGGCGCTGGGGTGCATTTACGAAGGCCAAACTTGTCACCCCACCGCAAACTCAAGCAAACCTGGTAAATCGTTGCCCATGCGAGCCTCAATCGAGATTCCCACGAATGCAGAAGAGATTGTCAAAGTAGGGAAAACTCCGGCTCTTGCCTGACAGATGAAACGTGTTGCCAGGAGAAGTTTAAAGCCAACGAATACTTGAACTGCGTCAGAGGAAGGAAAATAGGCAAAAATAATGGAGAACAAATTATTTACTTGCTTGTTGCTACTGGTTCTGTTCAAGGAGATGCTCTTACACTGACCAAATCTCTTGAACAGAGATTAGCTGGTAACGTTGTACCTTACTTTCTTTCTTAATCTGTTACTTTTGGTTTTCTTTTGGGGAGAAAGTTGGGGGTAGAGTTGGTCATTTGACCAACTGTCACTTGCACCAGAGTAATTGGGTGTGTTGTCAATCTACTAATTTCCTTTTTAATTGATGACTAAGGCCACTTTCAACTCTCCTCTTCCATCCAGAATTGGTAATTTTTGAGTCCATAGCCTGCATACTCAAATCAAAATCATACACAAAGGTTAATACTGGGAAGGTGACTCAGTCTTTTATAATAAAACCCCAATTTCAAATATAGGCATAATAACAGGCATCGCATCATAACCTTGGATTTCTATTAACATTGTAACACACCCAACATACCTTTGAGGTTTCTTATATTAATTGTAAGACAAACTAGTGAAATTCTCACAATATACTGTACTTCAAACCACGGTTTGCTCGGTCAGTGAAATCAGGTTAAGATAATCCTATTCATTCCATAAAATGTATTTTCGAAAAAAAATTCTCATCTTTCAATTAATGCTTTAGTCCTATGATTAAAAAAATCATACTCTGTGTTTATGATAATTGAACCATTTCAGTTCTGTTTTCTTGATGCATAAAAGCTACTTTCCGTTGTACATATTTCCACCTGTTTAACATTTTAAATTTACATTGTTAAAATGTCACGGTTTTTAAGTGAAACAGTTTCACAACACATAAAATGTTTTTGCTAAGCGTTGGAGTTTCACAGTACATTATATTTTACGTAAGTTTAATATTATTTTCTTCATACATTGTAACCAGTCTGATTTCGAATGCAATAAAAGGAGTGTGTGCTAAGTATGTGTAATCTATATTATCTTCCTTATAGCATTATGAAGAACATTCTTATTGCAAGCATAACATTGTCAACAAAACTGATATCATTATCAAAACTCCACACATTATATGGAGTTGCAATTGACGATGTTTATATTTTAAACAATTCGAAAATAGAGCTTCAGAGCGAAAGCCAACATTGGACCACGATGAAAACAAGTTCCAAATTGCCACCCATGGCACTGCAGTGTTATGCTCCCCCCTCCCCCCCAACAGGTAAGGTCCCATGCCCCCTGTATAAACTTAGATTAAATCCATCCCTGTATTTTCACCCAAAAAAGTTACAAAGGGAAGGGGTTGAGGGATGGGGAAGGGAGTACAGGTTTGAACCCTACTCTGTTATCTAAATAGGGTCAAATGATGTCCACACGCCAAATTTTGTCTATATCGGTCAAGCGGTTAACACATATGTTACAAAGGGAAGGGGAAGGGGGTACGGGTTTGAAACCTACCCTATTATCTAAGTTGGGTCAAATGATGGACACGAGCCAAATTTTGTCTAGATCAATCAAGCAGTTTAGATTTCTATAGTGCACAAACATACAAACAAATATACCCACAAACATATAAACAAGCATTCATTTCTATATATAAGATTATATATATATGTATGTATATATATACAGTATATATACCCACACGTATACATACACACTAGTCAAATGTTAAAACGTCTAACAAAACCGGCCACAATATTACATTCGTGACACTTGTACAGAGGGAAAAATCATATACACGAAATCATATAAAACATAACATTGGCATGCCACGTCTAACCCATTCTTAGCAAGAATTGCCTGAATTAATTTCATATTTAATATTAAAAAAACATGATACATAAAACCCACGAAAATATTATGAATCGCTGGCATCCTTTATCAAGCTACTGTAGATATTAACTACAGTGACCTATGTACTCTCTATGGAATGACCAGTATTGAACATTATAAATTTGGATTAACTGCCTTTCCCTCATGCAAGTGACATTTGTTATTGCATAAATATAATTTACTTTAGCTTCCTAGTTATATAAGGCTATGCTACACGACATGGATAAGGAAAAACCTAGGCTAAATATTCAGTTTTGTGAAATAAGACAATATGGCTAGTCCATGTTAGCCTCACAAGTAACACTGAACATTTGGCTACTCTAGGCCTAACCTAAAGAAATAAAATCCCACTTATGTTTTATCTCAAACAGATATTCTTAAGACATAAAATGATATAGGTTAGGTTAGCTATCAGACAGGCTACAATAGCAAATCAAAACTTGAAATTAAGGATGGTTTTCATGGTGTTCATTTGCAATTTACATTCAATCTCGCAAGAAAAATGTCTGCCATTCTAGCATTATCATATGCCTTTACACAAATTTCGAATATATAAAAGCTTGTAGATGTACGCTAGTCAGTTTAAAGGCACCCTGACCTAACCTTCCCTTAACATAATCTACGACCATGCCCTGACCTGGCCATGAACCCCTGAACGCCCCCAAATATCTCCCATGCGACATCGTGCATACCAGAACTTCGCATGGCTTATTAACTTGGAAATTGAGTTTCCCTATACTTTTAAGTGCTGCTGATGAAGGAGGTGGTATATTGTTTATTGGCATCAATTATTAACCACACATCTTTATCGGGGACCCTTTGGGAACAGGGGTTTTGGGTTGGGTAAAACACAAGGAGTGAGAACGGGACATGTTATTTTTATGAAGGCCATCCTGGAATGGTTGCGTGCATACGCAAGGCATACAGGGGCCACATGTTCAAGAAGGGATTGGCTAAGGAAACCTATTATAAATGAAACTATACTAACCTAACCTAGTTGACGTTTCTCTATAGTTTTAACTGGTGTTATTTTTTCGCTCAGCTGTAATTAAGCCTAACAGAATATTACCTTAAATTCTTGTAAAGCAAATAAAAATAACATAAAAGGTCAACTTTTATAGCTTGACCAAAAGCTCCTCTTATAAAATAGCATTCCAGGATGGCCAGCATACAATAACATATCAGTTCTGAGAATGGTAATTCTATATATTAGCTCCGTGCCTGTTTTTACCTTTTCAACTGGTTTTTCTAACATTTATTCTGATACTGGTTGCATCTGTTTGTTGTCGGCCAAACGGAATGTCCCTTTAGTACTGGCTGGGGTTGGGTACCCATTATTGCACTCGACCGCCAAATGAATAAACAGCAAATGATCTGTCTTGTTAAGATCGCGTATGGAAACCCCTTGTTGGATGGACTGCAGTTACTTAATTACAATAAAACTTAAAGTAAATTCATAATTAGCAACAAAAACTGTAAAAATGTTTAGTTAGAAGGCAGTCATTACTATAGTTCTACCAATTTCCATGGTAACAACTTAAAAACTTTTGTCATTTCAGTCTACCATAGGCCTAATCCCCACAGTCTATCCAGTTTCCTATAAGCTGTTGCTCACAGTCACTAACTCTAGGCCTACCCAAATCTTACCTTTTTTTTATAAGATCAGGCTACTCTAAGCTAACAACCTAAACTCTGATTATGGCCATGCTTAGTTAATGCCCAATGCTCAAACCTTCAAATATAATATAGGCCTATGCTTACACATACTTTTAACTAACCTTTCAGTAGCGAAGGTTTGCAATGTAGAAATGGACTTAGATCATATATCACAAATCATATATTTGTTACGCAAAATCTGCAAAATGTAAATAAACACACACAAAGACACAACTAACGTATGTACAGGCGACGCGAATTGTCAACCAGTGAAGTAAATTGAATAAGATTCCAGAAACTAAACTGCTAAAGATTGCAGGTAACAGAGAAGGGAAAATGGCGTGTCTCATATATTTCTCATTTACTTCCATATGGTCTGCATATTTTACTTCTTAATTACTCATTGAATAAAAATACCATTGTTCAATATCATCTTTGCATATATTACCATTATTATCATTATTATTCAGAGGATGAACCATATTCATATGGAACAAGCCCACCACAGGGCCATCGACTTGAAATTCAAGTTTCCAAGGAATATTAAGGTGTTCATTCGAAAGCATGGCGTCAACCACAACGCCAGATATGCTTTTGAATTATCGCATTTTGTCGAATTTTGCCAAGATAACAAGCTGTGTAAGACGAACTTATTTTTATAGATACAATAATCAAAAGTATATGATGTTTCGTTGTTTCAAATACGTCATTCAGTAGTTTATTAGACAGATGTGGACCTCATCAAGGTAATACTCAAACCACCGGTGAGAAAGTTTGAAAGATAGAAATGAATTTTTTTATTTTATTTTAATAGCAAAAATTGTTCAGCATAAGACAACAATGAAAACATTTGCTTATAAATATAACTACATTTGCTTAGTTGAACAGTTATGAAAAGAAAACACCACTTGTTAATGACTTATGGAAACTCCAATTAAAGACACTTGCTCATATTAATGAAACATGCAGATGGAAGACGGCTGAGATCAATCAACTTAGACCTACTGAAGGTTATTAGATATCCATGAGTAGAAAACTTATATAATGAAACATGCAAATGGAAGACAAGAATTACATTGAAAATATTAGTATCATTATTTTTATTATCAGTAATCATCATCATCAACGCCAATAATAAAATCAACAGTTATTTGATTAATTTCACATTTTCAATATGTATGAAGAAAATTTCGTAAAGCAACTGAATATTTGTTATTTTTTTTTATGAATATGATCATAAGTTTTCATATATTTATCAGTTAATAAATTTACGAGTATATCCGTTTTTACAAGCATACACACACTTCGATACATATTTAAATGTATATATAATGTTTGTGTGTGTGTACATATATGTAAAATACAAAAGAACATACTTAAAGCAAACTCTGAGAAGCTCTAAACAACTCTTCCACATCCAATGCTTCCACATCCCTCCTCCTTTAACAGCCACCAATTGCAGAAGCTACATCATCTTTGTCCTTGAACCTGAAGAGACGATTAAGCAGTATAAGACCACTCGATTCGCCCTCGTCTTTCCCAGTCTAGTGGCGAACACCAAAGGATTCCTGCAGTTAAGAACAAACGCCTTACAGTATTCATCTTCTCCACTTAGGTAAGAAGGACAACAGGACCTTTTTAAAATTAGTGAAGCCGCTCATTCTCAGAAATCCTGCCTTGTAACGGAACATGTGCAGTTAGAATTATAAGCTTTTATGTGTAAGCGGTTATAACCAGACTCATATTCGATCTGTTAGTGTTTACATTGTTATCCTCAAAACCAAGTCGTGTAGAAGTGTTATCGTTTTTGTAAACAACGTAGGGATAATCCTGAATACATATGGCGTTGTGATAATGTGCATTAGAAGGTTAATGATTTAGGAAAAATGTGAAAGAGTTTGCTTATTTACGCGTTCACGCAAGGAGAGCTTTTTCTCCTAGTTACTGGTGGCCTAGACTTATCGGTTCTTCAAGATGTGAAAGATACGTGTAAGACATGTTGAAGATGCACATAAAACGTGTCAATCTAAAACCGTAAGAAGAAAATTGCTAGTGAGATTTATATATATATATATATACAGTATATATATATATATATATATATATATATATATATATATATATATATATATATATATATATATATATATATATATATAAAAGTTTACTGACTAGAGTTACTACCACTACCATTGACCCCTGGTCTTTCTGTTCATCAAACATTCTTTTATTTATTGAGCAAATTTAACCTTCATTTGTATGCAAACCCCACAATGTTCACGCCATAAAAGGTAAACATGACTTGGGACTCAGGGACAGTTTTAGCTATGACTCAAGTCTCTGAATGACTTGCACATATTATAAAGCTACGGTCTATAATGACGTTATCTCTGGAATCACCACCTGGAGGTGAGAGACAGAGAGAGAGAGAGAGAGAGAGAGAGAGAGAGAGAGAGAGAGAGAGAGAGAGAGTACAAAGAACATCTGGACCATAAATTGTAGGAACAATCGACCACAAATACATGCAGAGGCACGGAAGTTAATGGAGTCAATATGCAAGAAGATGAGTTGGAAAATAGCCTACGAACTAAATAAAAACGCGAAATCTCTAGAAATAACAAACTGGAAAAACTAAACAATACTTAATAATCAAAATTAGTTGTGACGTGGATGACTGTTTCTCACGAAACTTACTTACCATAACAGGAATCACAGGTAAATTAGGCCCATGGGATCACCTAATCGACCCCCAGCTCCACTGCTCTCTGTCCACTATTTCAATTTCAACTCCTCCCTTTTTTTCCTACTCTAAGCTTGCTGTCCATCTTCTCTAATTTTATACTGCTTCAATTTTTGCATCTCATTTAAGAACAAATCATTCAGACGACCCTATTAGGTCTAGATTTGTGACGAGCCAAGTATGGGTCTAGAAATGTGAATCCATGGTCTACTTAAAAACTATCTTGTTGTTTCTAAAATTACGAAAAACACCATAAATAGAAGAATATTACAACGTTCTCGTTCCATTTCTCTCTCGCAGGTCGCTTCGAGGTGCTAATCGACCATAATGAGGTTTCTTCAAGTTAGCCTCGTAGCTCTGCTCTCCCTGGTCCTACTGGGAGAAGTTGCTGGTATGAAAGTGTGTCTTTGTTAAGCAATCATCATTTTTATAGTCATTATTTCATGCACCAGATATTATCTTACGAGTGAATGTCAGATTTGTTCTCACACTATTATGACGTAATATCCAACTTAACACCATTTTAGTAATCGCATCCATGCACGTTATCATATATGGTTAACTACAATTCAGAAATGATTGCTTAGAATGTTACTGCAAAAGTAAGATTTTCACAAAATTCAACAACAACAGTAAACTCAGAATTTAATATTATCATCGATCATGTACGAAGTCTACAGAAACATGACAAAAGAATTCTAAATTCTTCTTCTCTCCTTTTATCAACAGGAGGTGCTATCATACCTCGCTTCAAACGTCAATCTGGCCCTGGAGAGCAGTTACGAAGGCCAAACTTGTCACCCCACCACAACCTACACGAACTCCTTCAATGGTTTTCCGAGCCCTATGATCGAGATTCCCACGGCTGCAGAAGCCGATTGTCAAATTAGGGACGACTTCGGCTCTTGCCAGCCAGATGAAACGTGTTGCCAGGAGAAGTTTAAAGCCAACGAATACTTGAACTGCGTCAGAGGAAGGATACTAGGCAAAAAATAATGGAGAACAAATTTTTACTTGCTGTTGTTGCTACTGGTTGTGTTCAAGAGATGCTCTTACACTGACCAAATCTCTTGAACAGAGATTAGCTGGTAGCGTTGTACATTACTTTCTTAATCTGTTACTTTTGGTTTTCTTTTGGGGAGAAAGTTGGGGTAGGGTTGGTCATTTGACCAACTGTCACTTGCACCAGAATAATTGGGTGTGTTGTCAATCTACTAATTTCCTTTTTAATTGATGACTAAGGCCACTTTCAACTTTCCTCTTCCATCCAGAATTGGTAATTTTGAGTCCATAGCCTGCATACTCAAGTAAAATCAAAATTAATACTGGGAAGGTGAAGTCTTTTATAATGAAAACCCCAATTTCAAATATAGGGTCATAGTAACTGGCAAGGCATCATAACCTTGGATTTCTATTAACATTGTAACACACCCAACATACCTTTGAGTTTTCTTATATTAGTTGTAAGACAAACTAGTGAAATTCTCACAATATACTGTACTTCAAACCACGGTTTGCTCGGTCAGTGAAATCAGGTTTAAGATAATCCTATTCATTCCATAAAATGTATTTTTAAATAAAAATTCTCATCTTTTAATTAATGCTTTAGTCCTATGATTCAAAAAATCATACTCTGTGTTTATGATAATTAAACCATTTCAGTTCTATTTTCTTGATGCATAAAAGCTACTTTCGGTTGTACATATTTCCACCTGTTTAACATTTTAAATTTACATTGTTAAAATGTCACGGTTTTTAAGAGAAACAGTTTCACAACACAAAATGTTTTTGCTAAGCGTTGGAGTTTCATAGTACATTATATTTTACGTAAGTTTAATATTATTTTCTTCATACATTGTAACCAGTCTGATTTCGAATGCAATAAAAGGAGTGTGCACTAAGTATGTGTAATCTATATTATCTTCCTTATAGCATTATGAAGAACATTCTTATTGCAAGCATAACATTGTCAACAAAACTGATATCATTATCAAAACTCCACACATTATATGGAGTTGCAATTGACGATGTTTATATTTTAAACAATTCGAAAATAGAGCTTCAGAGCGAAAGCCAACATTGGACCACGATGAAAACAAGTTCCAAATTGCCACCCATGGCACTGCAGTGTTATGCTCCCCCTCCCCCCAACAGGTAAGGTCCCATGCCCCTGTATAAACTTAGATTAAATCCATCCCTGCATTTTCACCCAAAAAAGTTACAAAGGAAGGGGTTGAGGATGGGGGAAGGGAGTACAGGTTTGAACCCTACTCTATTATCTAAATAGGGTCAAATGATGTCCACACGCCAAATTTTGTCTATATCGGTCAAACGGTTAACACATACGTTACAAAGGGAAGGGGAAGGGGGTACGGGTTTGAAACCTACCCTATTATCTAAGTTGGGTCAAATGATGGACACGAGCCAAATTTTGTCTAGATCAACCAAGCAGTTTAGATTTCTATAGTGCACAAACATACAAAAAAATATACCGACAAACATATAAACAAGCATTCATTTCTATATATAAGATTATATATATATATGTATGTATATATATACAGTATATATACACACACGTATACATACACACTAGTCAAATGTTAAAACGTCTAACAAAACCGGCCACAATATTACATTCGTGACACTTGTACAGAGGGAAAAATCATATACACGAAATCAAATAAAACATAACATTGGCATGCCACGTCTAGCCCATTCTTAGCAAGAATTGCCTGAATTACTTTCATATTTAATATTAAAAAAACATCAGATACATAAAACCCACGAAAATATTATGAATCGCTGGCATCCTTTATCAAGCTACTGTAGATATTAACTACAGTGACCCATGTACTCTCTTATGGAATGACCAGTATTGAACATTATAAATTTGGATTAACTGCCTTTCCCTCATGCAAGTGACATTTGTTATTGCATAAATATAATTTACTTAGCTTCCTAGTTATACAAGACTATGCTACACGACATCGATGAGGAAAAGCCTAGGCTAAATATTCAGTTTTATGAAATAAGACAATATGGCTAGTCCATCTTAGCCTCACAAGTAACATTGAACATTTGGCTACTCGAGACCTAACCTAAAGAAATAAAATTCCACTTGTGTTTTATCTCAAACAGATATTCTTAAGACATAAAATGATATAGGTTAGGTTAGCTATCAGACAGGCTACAATAGCAAATCAAAAATTGAAATTAAGGATGGTTTTTCATGGTGTTCATTTGCAATTTACATTCAATCTCGCAAGAAAAATGTCTGCCATTCTAGCATTATCATATGCCTTTACACAAATTTCGAATATATAAAAGCTTGTAGATGTATGCTAGTGCAGTTTAAAGACACCCTGACCTAACCTTCCCTTAACATAACCTACGCTAGGCCACCATGCCCTGACCTGGCCCTAGGCGCCTTTCATGAACCCCTGGAACGCCCCCCAAATTTCTCCCATGCGACATCGTGCATACCAGAACTTCGCATGGCTTATTAACTTGGAAATTGAGTTTCCTTATACTTTTAGTGTTGCTGATGAAGGAGGTGGTACAGTATTGTTTATTGGCGGTCAATTATTAACCACACATCTTTATCGGGGACCCTTTGGGAACAGGGGGTTTTGGGTGGGGTAAAACACAAGGAGTGAGAACGGACATGTTATTGTTATGAAGGCCGCCCTGGAATGGTTACGTGCATACACAAGGCATATGGGGGCCACATGTTCAAGAAGGGATTGGCTAAGGAAACATATTATAAAAGGAACTATACTAACCTAACCAGTAGGACTAAGCCGGCATTCCGCGGCGAGCTAGACTATGGCCGTTGACGTTTCTCTATAGAATTTTAACTGGTGAACAAGAATTTAAAGTAATATTTTTTCGCTCAGCTGTAATTAAGCCGGCTAACAGAATATTACCTTAAATTCTTGTAAAGCAAGTAAAATAACATAGGAAAACGTCAATTGCCATAGTATAGCTCACCGCGGAACACCGGCTTAGAATTACCATACGCGCAATAGCATTCCAGGATGGCCAGCATACAATAACATATCAGTTCTGAGGTTAATTACGGGGGTAATTCTATATATTAGCTCCGTGCCTGTTTTTACCTTTTCAACTGGTTTTTTCTACACTTTTAGGGGTTCTGATACTGGCGGTGCATCTGTTTGTTGTCGGCCAAACGGAATGTCCCTTCGCCGTGTTTAGTACTGGCCCGGGTGGGGTTGGGTACCCATACGTTAACAAGTTATTGCACTTGCCGGGCGGGATATGAACCGTTCGAAACAGACGTAGCCGTGATCTGTCTTGTGAAGATCGCGTATGGAAACCCCTTGTTGGATGGACTGCAGGGGTTAATTACAGGTTAATTACACTCGAGTGCCAAAACTTAAAGGTAAATTCATAATTAGCAACCAAAAAACTGTAGAAAATGTTTAGTTAGAAGGCAGTCGCCGACGCGGAGCTACTATATAGTTCTACCGACTCAATTTCCATGGTAACAACTTAAAAAACTTTTTGTCATTTCAGTTACCATAGGCCTAATCCCCACAGTCTATGGCAGTTTCCTATAAGCTGTTGCTCACAGTCACTAACTCTAGGCCTACCCAAATCTTACCTTTTTTTTTATAAGATCAGGCTACTCTAAGCTAACAACCTAAACTCAGATTATGGCCATGCTTAGTTAATGCCCAGGTGTTCAAACCTTCAAATATAATATATAGGCCTATGCTTACACATACTTTTAACTAACCATTCAGTAGCGAAGGTTCGCAATGTAGAAATGCCTACTACGATCATATATCACAAACGCAAATATTTGTTATAAAATCTGCAAAATGTAAATAAACACACACAAGACACAAGTAACGTAGTGTACAGACGACGCGAATTGTCAACCAGTGAAGTAATGCATAAGATTCCCGAATTTAACTGCTTGAAGATTGCAGTGTAACAGAGAAGGGAAAAGTGGCGATTCTCATATATTTCTCATTTACTTCCATATGGTCTGCATATTTTACTTCTTAATTACTCATTAAATAAAAATACCATTGTTCAATATCATCTTTGCATATATTACTATTATTATTATTCAGAGGATGAACCATATTCATATGAAACAAGCCCACAGGGGCCATCGACTTTGAAATTCAAGTTTCCAAGGAATATTAAGGTGTTCATTCGAAAGCATAGCGTCAACCACAACACGAGATATGCCTATGAATTATCGCATTTTGTCGAATATTGCCAAGATAACAAGCTATGTAAGACGAACTTATTTTTATAGATACTATAATCAAAAGTATATGATGTTTTTTTGTCTCAAATACGTCATTCAGCAGTTCATTAGACAGATGTGGACCTCATCAAGGTAATGCTCAAACCACCGGTGTGAAAGTTTGAAAGATACCAATGAATTTTTTATTTTATTTTAATAGCAAAAAATTGTTCAGCATAAGACAACAACGAAAACATTTGCTTATAAATATAACTACATTTGCTTAGTTGAACAGTTATGGCAAGAAAGCACCACTCGTTATTGACTTATGGAAACTCGAAATTAAAGAACTTGCTCATACTGAAAAGGGCAGTGTAGTTCTACAGAGGGTGGCCCTTGAGACGGCTGAGCCATCAATCACTGCCACTCTCTAGACCTATAGCTGCTGGTTAAACGACGATATCCATGAGTAGAAAACTTCCATAATAATGAAACATACAAATGGAAGACAAGAATTACTTATTGTTGAAGAATATTAGTATCATGTAGCAATCTGTATCAGTGACCTTTGTAGCTGCAACGCCACATTTATGAAATCAACCGTTATTTGATTAATTTCACATTTTCAATATGTATGAAGAAAATTTCGTATAGCAACTGAATATTTGTTAGTTTTTTTTATGAATACGATCACAAGTTTCTCTTATATTTATCAGTTAATAAATATACGAGTATACCTATTTTTTACAAGCATACACACACTTCGATACATATTTAAACGGATATATAATGTTTGTGCGTGTGTACATACATGCAAAGTACAAAAGAACATACTTAAAGCAAACTCTGAGAAGCTCTAAACAACTCTTCCACATCCCACTCCCTCCTTTTAACAGCCACCAATTGCAGAAGCTACATCCTCTTTGTCATTGAACGTGAAGAGACGATTAAGCAGTATAAGACCACTCGATTCGCCCTCGTCTTTCCCAGTCTAGTGGCGAACACCAAAGGATTCCTGCAGTTAAGAACAAACGTCTTACAGTATTCATCTTCTCCACTTAGGTAAGGAGGACAACAGGACCTTTTTAAAATTAGTGAAGCCACTCATTCTAAGAAATCCTTGCCTTGTAACGGAACATGTGCAGTTAGAATTATAAGCTTTTATGTGTAAGCGGTTATAACCAGACTCATATTCGATCTGTTTAGTGCTAAACATTGTTATCCTCAAAATCAAGTCGTGTAGAAGTGTTTCCGTTTTTGTAAACAACGTAAGGATAATCCTCAATACATATGGCGTTGTGATAATGTGTATTAGAAGGTTAATGATTTAGGAAAAATGTGAAAGAGTTTGCTTATTTACGCGTTCACGCAAGGAGAGCTTTTTTCTCCTAGTTACTGGTGGGCTAGACTTATCGGTTCTTCAAGATGTGAAAGGTACGTGTAAGACATGTTGAAGATGCACATAAAACGTGTGAATCTAAAACCGGAAGAGGAAAATTGCTAGTGAGATTTATATATACAGTGTATATATATATATATATATATATATATATATATATATATATATATATATATATATATATATATATATATATATATATATATATATATATATATATATATATATATAAGTTTACTGACTAGAGTTACTACCACTACCAGTAACTCCTGGTCTTTCTGTTCATCAAACATTCTTTTATTTATTGAGCAAATTTAACCTTCATTTGTATGCAAACCCACAAAGTTCACGCTATAAAAGGTAAACACATTTATGGCTATAACCATGACTTGGGACTCAGGGACAGTTTTAGCTATGACTTAAGTCTCTTAATGACTTGCACATATTATGAAGCTACGGTCTATAAAGACGATATCTCTGGAATCACCACCTGGAGAGAGAGAGAGAGAGAGAGAGAGAGAGAGAGAGAGAGAGAGAGAGAGAGAGAGAGAGAGTACAAAGAACATCTAGACCATTAAGTGTAGAAACAGACAATCGACCACAAATACATGCAGAAGCACAAAAGTTAATGGAGTCAATATGCAAGAAGATGAGTTGGAAAATAGCCTACGAACTAAATAAAAACGCGAAATCTCTAGAAATAACAAATACAATACTTGATAATCAAAATTAGTTGTGACCCTGTTTCTCACGCTCACACTGGCCCATGGGATCACCCAAAGGACCCCCAGCTCCATTATTGTCCATTAGTTCAACAACTCCTCCCTTTTTTTCCTACTCTAAGCTGGCTGTCCATCTTCTCTAATTTTATACTGCTTCAATTTTTGCATCTCATTTAAGATCAAATCATTCAGACGACCCTATTAGGTCTAGATTTGTGACGAGCCAAGTAAGGGTTTAGAAAGGTGAGTCCATGGTCTACTTAAACTATCTTGTTGTTTCTAAAATTACGAAAAACACCATAAATAGAAGAATATTACAACGTTCTCGTTCCATTTCTCTCTCGCTGGTCGCTTCGAGGTGCTAATCGACCATAATGAGGTTTCTTCAAGTCAGCCTTGTAGCTCTGCTCTCCCTGGTCCTACTGGGGGAAGAAGTTGCTGGTATGAAAAAGTGTCTTTGTTAAGCATTCGTCATTTTTATAATCATTATTTCATGCACCAGATATTATCTTACGAGCGAACGTCAGATTTGTTCTCACACCATTATGACGTAATATCCAACTTAACATCATTTTAGCAATTGCATCCATGCACGTTATATGGTTAACTATAATTCAGAAATGATTACTTAAAAGTAAGAGTTTCACATTCAACAACAGTAAACTAAGAAATATTATCATTGATCACGTACGGAGTCTACAGAAGCATGACAAAAGAATTCTAAATTCTTCTTCTCTCCTTTTATCAACAGGTGCTTTCACATCTTGCTTCAAACGTCAATTTGGCGCTTGGGAGCAGTTACGATGGCCAATCTTCACAACCGGAAATGAGCCCCAGGCGCTCTTCCAAAAATCTTCCCACGAATGCATAGGCGCTTGTCACAGTAGGGACAACTTCGGCTCTTGCCAGCCAGATGAAACGTGTTGCCGGGAGAAGTTTAAAGACGACGAATACTTGAACTGCGTCAGAGGACTGAGCAACAAATAATGGAGAGTAATTCACGTGCTGTTGTTGCTGCTGGTTCTGTTCAAGAGATGCTCTTACACTGACCAAATCCCTTGAACAGAGATTACCTGGTAGCGTTGTACCTTACTTTCTTACTTAATCTGTTACTTTTGGTTTTCTTTTAGGGAGAAAGTTAGGGGTAGAGTTGGTCATTTGACCAACTGTCACTTGTACCAGAGTACTTGGGTGTGTTGTCATTCTACTAATTTCCTTTTTAATTGATGACTAAGGCCACTTTCAACTCTCCTCTTCCATCCAGAATTGGTAATTTTTGAGTCCATAGCCTGCATACTCAAGGCAAAATCCTACACAAAGGTTAATACTGGGAAGGTGACTCAGTCTTTTATAATAAAAACCCCAATTTCAAATATAGGGTCATAATAACTGGCAAAGCATCGTAACCTTGGATTTCTATTAACATTGTAATACAACCAGCATACCTTTGAGTTTTCTTATATTAGTTGTAAGGCAAACTAGTGAAATTCTCACAATATACTGTACTTCAAACCACGGTTTGCTCGGTCAATGAAATCGGGTGTAAGATAATCCTATTGATTCCATAAAATGTATTTTCAAATAAAATTTCTCATCTTTTAATTAATGCTTTAGTCCTATGATACAAAAAATCATATGTTTAAGATAATTAAACCATTTCAGTTCTATTTTCTTGATGTATAAAAGCTACTTTCGGTTGTATATATTTTCACCTGTTTAACATTTTAACATTACATTGTTAAAATGTCACGGTTTTTAAGTGAAACAATTTCACAACACATAAAATGTTTTTGCTAAGCGTTGGAGTTTCACAGTACATTATGTTCTACATAAATTTAACATTATTTTCTACATACATTGTAATATGTTTGATTTCGAATGCAAAAAAGGAGTGTGTGCTAAGTATATATAATTTATATTATCTTCCTTATAGCATTATGAAGAACATTCTCATTGCAAGCATAACATTCTGTCAACAAAATTGATATCATTATCAAAACATACATTATAAGGAGTTGCAATTGACGCTGTTTATATTTTAAACAATTCGAAAATAGAGCTTCTGAGCTAAAACAACATAGGACCACGATGATGGCAAGTTCCAAATCGCAAACCATGGTACTGCAGTGTTATGAGCGGCCCCCCCCAACCCCACGCTGCTAAGATCCCGTGGCCCCTATATAAAGCTAGATTAACTCCATCCCTGTACTTTCACCCAAAAACCCTGGCTTCCTAAATTGTTTGGAGAAAAAATTTACCAGAATTAACTTCAGGCCTGGCCGTTTCGGTTCTGTTAGCCTATCCCATAAGGCAATGCGCCTAAGCTATGGGCCTAAAACAAATTGCCTAAAACGGGGCAGCCTGACTGACTTAACGAGAACAAACAAGATGGTACACACAAAAACATAAAATGATAATGGTAGTACTGGTGATGTGGCTACCCAAGCCAGACTTAGGTTAATGTGAAAGTTATCATGATGGTAACCTATTCTCAGGCTACTTACTAAATGCTGAGTAATGACGGCGCCTTTGCATGACAATATTATCTGCTGATTAAGTTTTAAATCGGTCATTACTGGCAATAGTTAACATGAAAAACCAATAACAAAAACACAGACCTACGACATAGGGTTACTTGGTACTATGAATTTGTTTACAATGCGGGAGGCTGAATTTCTGAAATACTAGCTTTTACCTATTCGTGGAAAGAATTAGTGGTGTCTCTCATTATTTAATAAAAAAAATAATACTAATGTATTTTGTTTAATTGTTTTGTTCGACGTAAATAGTTTGTTATTATTCTATATCGTATATGTTTGCTTACATGAACTAAAACTGCGTGTCTATCTAATGTTATTCATAACCGCACTAACAGCAGAATCTTGACGGATTCTTCTGCCTCTTCTAGATTTCAAAATATATTAAGAAACATGTAATTCTCGCCCAGAATTGTTCTATAAACATTTATGTAGTAACCGGGAAACAAGCCACGACTTATTATTACTTAGCCCTGTGCCTTGGGTCTACGTGGTTGACAAGCCATTTGCAAAACAAGACGACCATTAGTAACTGAACGGCGATGATCCTAAAATCAATGCTGTTCTTTTTCCGGTTCTTTTTATAATAATAATAATAATAATAATAATAATAATAATAATAATAATAATAATAATAATAATAATAATAATAATAATAATAATAGCAGCAATACTCTCCACATTCTCGGTAGGGTACATTGACAAGGTTGTACCCAAGCCAAACTTGAATAAGAAGCAAATTGAAGAGTTGTCCAGGAAGAACTTGTTCGCTCAAGGTTAAAGAAAATTTTCACTTGCTCTCTAGAACAAGCAAAGACCTGATAGCCACACTGCGAATAAGATTTCTAGCGTCAGACGTGCTCATATATCCCGCAGAATCAAGTATATGAGCTCAAGTATATAATTCTCTTCAAACTCGAAGTGTATTCTTTCTCTCTCTCTCTCTCTCTCTCTCTCTCTCTCTCTCTCTCTCTCTCTATATATATATATATATATATATATATATATATATATATATATATATATATATATATAATATATATATACACATATATATATATATATATATATATATATATATATATACACACCTAAGCGTGTGTGCGCCATAAAATGTCATATATACTTCGTTATGTAATTGGTACAATCCTAGGCACAAAACTCTGTTCCTATAAATTTCAAGAATAATAATATTCCTTTCAATGCTTTATTTGCATTGCAGTTTACACCAGTTGCAGTGTCTACTTGTGCACTGTGAAAGAGCATCGCACACTTGAAACGGTGTCCACCACGTGTGAGATATATTATTTTTAAGTGGTTTCCTCTTGAAGCTCGCCGGTGACACGCTGAACCTTATCGCTTTGCTTGTGTAGAAAGTCGTAACATCACAAAAAAAGAAGAATAAGAATTAAACTGTACTGAAATGGCCTTCACAGTCCAAACCAAAGGAGAAAACATATCTCACGAATCCATGTGGGTCACCATGAACAATGGCACAAACAAGATAAGACTAGGCGTCATATATGCCCCTCAGGAAAGTAAGTGCAAAAATGACCAGCTGAAAAGTGTGTACTCCTCAATAGAAGAAGAAATAAATGAAGCAGAAGAAAACAGTGAAAAAGTCATGATCCTCGGGGACTTTAACCTCAAAATTGGAAAAATCATCTCTAACAATAAGGAGGAAGTAACAAAGGGAGGGAAAGAATTGCTGAAACTTATCAGACAAAATAAACTTATGGTGATAAATAATCATAGAAATTGCAAAGGAACATGGACAAGAATACAAAACACACAGAGGTCTGTTATAGATTATGTAATGATAAAAGAAGAAGATGAAGAAGGAGTACAGATAATGGAAATAGACGAAACAAAAGAAATAACTCCCTACAGAATATCATCTGAACTGGTACACTCTGACCACTGTGCTGTGAGAGTGGTCATGAACTGGAGAATAGTGTGTGAGAGAAGCAGGAATGAAAAATACAGAGTAGACAAAAGAAAGCTGAAAGGTTGCAGCAGCCTCGGTAGACATAGCAAGAGAAAAAGGTGTCATAAAAAAAAAAGAAGTACACCAAATGGCAAACAGAACTAGACAAAATATTAAGCAAGTGCATGAAAAGATGCAAAGAGAAAAAGGAAAGAAAAACAAAAGTATTAAGAGACCTAATGAGGGCCAGAAGGAGGATCAAAAGAGAGAACAAAAAGTCTAGAAGTACAGAAGAGAAGAGGCTATGGCAAGTACAGGAGAGATTAAGAAGTGAATATATTATTAGAGAAAAAAGGAAGGAAGATGGAATCAGGATAAAGGAAACAGCAGCCGAAATAAAACCCAGAGGGGGGAGTAAATGGAGCAGCCTTTTGGGACTTCAAGAAAAAAACTTGACGGCGCAAAGTCAAACAACATGGTGGCAATAAAAAATAAGGAAGGGAAAATAATCGAAAACGTGAAAGAAATTAGAAGAGAATATGAGCAATATTACAAAGATTTATTCATGTTAGACAAACCTGAAGATAAAGCAGGGAAACTGGCAGAAGAAATTAATATTCAGCACCAGAAATGGATGTCCCTGTGCGGGACGAGAAAAACGGAAAAGAAATCCGAAAGTCAAGTATTCAAGAAGAAGAAAGAGCAGTAAGCAAACTGAAGAATAAATATACCCCGGACAGTCAAGGAATAAATAACATAATGATAAAAAGCATGGGGACAGAAATGACCGAAAGTCTGGCACTCTTAATTTGGGCAAATAGAAGAGGAGTTAAACACTCCCGACGAATGGCAGAAAATGGAAATACTATCACTTCGCAAAAAAGGAAGCAAATTAGAATGAGAAAACAAGAGAGGAATATTTATCACGAGTAACATAAGTAAGGTATTTGAAAAAGTGAGGATGGAATTAACGAACGAAACAATAAACCAAAAGATAAGCCGATTCCAGTGTGGTGGCATAGAAGGAAGATCCACAGTTGATCACCTGCTAACCCTGAACGCAGTGATTGACTACAAGTTACAACACAGTGCTTGGGGCCCCGACGTACATATGGTTTGGAGATGCGTATAAATGTTTCGACAAACTAGATCTGAAGGACTGCATCTGGGAAAATGATAGGATGGAAAGATGTACTGTTGATAAGAAAGATGAATGAGAACGGCAAAGCAGTCATAAGATGCCCTGCGGGAGAAACAGACGCTATCGAAATTACAGAAAATGTAAGACAATGTACAATTTACGGCCCAAAGCTATGCAGCATAGCAACAGACAAAGTGAATGAAATGAGCAGGAAGAACATAACAATCATAAAGAATATAGAAATAGAGTCCCTAATATTTGTTGATGATATAATGTTCCCCACCAGCAGGAAAGAAGGTATAGAAATGGCAATTGGCAACTGCCGTAGCCTGGAGCAACTGAAAAAGTTCAAATTTAACACTAAGCCAAGCAAGTCAGCAGTGCTGATAATAGATGGAAGAACAAAGGGCCAGGCAGTCCACATAAGAACAGAATTAAAAAACGGCCCAGTTAGTAGTGTAAGCGAATATAAATACCTAGGAGAGTGGTACGCCCAAAATGGCTCAAAAGAAACAAGTATTAAATCGAGAAAACAAAAAGTAGAGTACCTACTAAGAGAAATAAGAAAATATGGAGACTTAAAGAAAGTAGGAAATATGGCATTAGAAGTAAGGAAAAAGATCTATGAAACCATGGTGGTCCCAACATTATTTGCCAACGTAGAGACCTGGAGCAACTTAACAGAAAACGAGTCAAACGCTCTAGACCAAATGCAACACAAGATCCTCCGAGGAATGTATGAAAGGCACGCCCTACTGGGGAATTTTAGCGGAGTCCGGCATATGGCCAGTTGCCTATAGAATTGAATACAAGAAAATAATGCTATTCCACAATATTATAAATTCAGACAAGAAAAGACTAATCAAAGAAATAGTAGAAGACCAGTTAAGAACCCCCTACGGGCTGTGCTGGACAAAAGGCATAGAAAAGATAGGTAAAAATTACAATATAGATATAAATGGAATGGGAAAATATGCCAAAAAAGAACTGAAAAAGGAAATGAAGAGAAGAATAACGCAAGATATCGAAAAGACATTGGAAGAAAAGAAGAAAGAAATGAAGAAGCTGAGATTCATAGATAACTTCGAAGAAAATAAGTATCTAAGGGAAGTAGAAACAAAGGATGCATGCTTAATAATGAAAACCAGGCTGAATATGTTGGACCTAAAAGCGAACTACCGGGGAAGATATAAGGATGAGGTCTGTGATAGCTGCAGAATAGAGGAGGACAGCACAGAACATTTGTTCAGGTGTAAAACCTTACAAACAATAGAAAACTTTACATTAGATGATTAGAGACTCTGAAAGCCCCGAACAGAAAACTAGTGGAATATATAAGAATAGCCATGAAAATAAAGGACGTCACCAACCCAGAAAGCAACGGCACCAGTTAAAAAGTAATAGTAACGTAAAAAGGAGGAGTAATAAAAGTAAATAAATTCGAAATATTAAGTAACATCTGGGAGGTTAAGGGGTAGGGTGCTAAATTAAATGAAAAACTGTTAAATAATATATATAAATGTAAAGTAAAAATAAAACTGAGCAAAATTGTATTGATATATATATATATATATATATATATATATATATATATATATATATATATATATATATATATATATATATATATATATATATAAATGTAAAGTAAAAATAAAAGTGTGTAAAATAGTATTCAAGGGAATAAAGTTTCGCACCTCATGAGAATCGTTAGTGTGCCCGCAACTGTGTTTGTGGAGTGAGCGCTTAGGAACCAGGAACCAGGAACCACTCGTTCCAGATTTTTCTGCTTTTGAAGCTGGTGACCTACAGATAATAACGAGACAGCCTTATGGGTAAAACGAGGCCCTATAGGAGGGATCTATATATAAACTTGGGGGATGAAGATGGGATGTAAAGTCTTGTTGCTATGCTTTCTGTGACGAGAACATTATACAAGAAATCAGAAACTCCTTACGCCTGTAGACCCTATAAACATGGCTACGTACAGTATTAATGATTCGTCACCTGTTTCCAGTTTCAATAAATAAATGCTTATAAATAATTCTCCGCTAGAATTATATATTTATGAATATATATGAATATCTAGGGTAAGTGGAATCCATACAATTTCTGGAGTCGATGCGGTTTTGGAAAACGTCATGGGGACTTGCAATTTCATTTCATGTCAGCGTAATTGTATGATATGGACTCAAACGAAATATTTATGTTGAATAATTTATTTAGATAAAAGCAGTAGATTAATTCAGTGATAAGGTTCACTTATCCAGCTTCTTCAACGAATAGATTTAGGCTCGTATTCCCTCCTCCCACATTGTAAACAAATCCCTAGTAATATGTAACCTGTCGTGTCGTAAGTCTTCTTATTTGTTATAGGGGTCTCATGTGAACCGTTAGCAGTGATGGCTGATTTAAAACTTGATCAGCAGATGTTATCGTCATGCACAGGCGCTGTCATTACTTCAGTATTTAGTAAGTACTGTACCATTATGGTGTACCGTCATGATGACTCTATCACTCGAGGTCGGTCTGAGCAACCTCATGATCTACTCGATGTCTGTATTATCATTATCGTATTTATTTTTGTGTCATTTTGTTTGAGTCACCCCCATTTTAGGTATATTCTTATTACGCCTCTTATCTCTGTAGCTTAAGCTCAAGCTAGTTTTACCCCGTAGGGGACTAGTGCCGTCAGTACGCCTCGTGAGGTGTGCAGTAGTCATTACTGAAGGTTCTTTGCAGCGTGCCTTCCTTAGGCCCGTAACGTAGCTGCAACCCCTTTCATTCCCCATATTTTACCTCCTTTCATATTCTGTTTCTTCCATCTTACTTTCCACCCTCTCCTAACAGTTGGTTCATAGTGCAACTGAGAGGTTTACTTCCTGTTACTCCTTTCAAACCTTATGCTTTCAATTTCCGTTTCAGCGTAGAATGGCCTCATAGGTTCCGGTGCTTGGTCTTAATTCCATATTCAAATCAATTCAAGCTAGTTGTATTATTTTCACGATTAACTTGCTTAAGCCTCGTGGGTCGCAAAAACAACCCGAACAGGCAAGATCGAGGTTAATTTTTGTTCATGGAATTCACCACATTAATCTTTTTGTTTTTCAGTATTCATCTTTGTAAAACTAAAGACAAAACTGAAGACTACTACCGCAGCCTGGTTCCTGCTATTTGCCGACTGGGATATTTTGTGCCTTTCCGTTATGTATTTGTCTGTGTTTATGTCTTTTATAAATTTATGATATTTCCTGACATTTTTTAAGTTTGGTAAAACTATAGAACAGCTCTGCACTGCAATTGATTTTTCTTATACTTTTAGTGTTGCTGATGAAGGAGGTGGTGGTGTTTATTAACCTCATAACTCTATCCACCATGGTTGGGGACCCTTTGGGAATGCAGGGTTTTGGGTGGGGAAAATCATGGGGAGAAAGACTGGACTGTCATGTTGTTGTTGTGGATTGGTTTCGCACATGCACTAGTCATTAGGGAGTCATATGTTCAAGAAGGGATTTGCAAAGGAAACCTATAATAAAAGGAATTATACTAACCTAACATACCCTAGCCTAGTCTAACCTAGTATGCCATGTTACTTAGTTGGGGGTCTCTGCCCCTGTACCCCCTGGAGAAGGAAACTCCACTTTTTACCAAAAGTTCCCGTTTAACACTGCGCATGTGTGATAGCAATCCAGGATGACCAGCATACAATAAATATCAGTTCTGAGGTTAATTATAGGTAAATTACAGTTGACCGCCAAAAAATAACGGTAAATTCTTAATCAGCAACAGAATGCTCTAGAAAAAGTCTGTTTCCAAGGTAGTACCCCATGCGGAGCTGTTCTATAGTTCTACCTTAAGTTTTTGCATCTATCCCCAGGGGTCTGGTACTAAACACGACACGCATTTTGCAGGTAAACTGGTAGGCTAGTTATCAAACCAGAGGGGCATGGTAGTAGTCTTAAGTTTTACCCTAAAGACTGCTACCACCCCCCACCTCTGGTTCGATAAGTAGCTTATCAGTTTACCTACAAAATGGGTGCTGTGCTTAGTACCAGCCTCTTGGGGAAGAACATAAAAACCTAAACAAAAGATGGTAAATTATTAATAAAAATGAAAGACCTAAATTTTAAAAAAAGGCAGTTAATAATCCAGTCAGCAACTGGTGGGAACCAGATGATGGTAGCAACCTTCAATTTTTACCATTATTCATCTGCAACTTTTCTGGTACCATTTAAAGAAAACTGATGATTTTCTCCCTGTTTGCAATGGGCTGTAGGTAGCCTAGGCTAGCCTGTAGTCATTTGTAGCTTATCTTTCATAGGCTATGGTCATTTGCAATGTAATTCAATGGTTATTAGGCTAAAGTAACTTCTGTTATTTTCTATTGTGAATGATGCACAGTGGAATAGAGTATCTCATTTGCAGACCCAGAAATATTTTATTATTATTATTAATTTGGCCTTTGAGCGTCAATAATGAAGACATGAAAAGTGTTTGGAATTAAGAAGGTAAAATGGAAGATTTAACCAAGGTTGTGTTTTTGCCTTTACAGTTTTACTTTTCCAAATATTTACATAATAAACTGATGCATTAGTCTGTGACCACTGCAATTTAGGAGCAGGGAATGATGATTATTCAGAGTGCTCTTGATAGTTGGTCAGTGAGCACTAAAGCTCAGGTTAGGTTATCTAGGCTTTAAATCTTAGTTTAACTAGCTGAAACAGCTGTCCTAGGGCTAGGATTAAATTTATTTTTATGTGGCTAAGAACATTTTACCTAGGTTGTGCTGTCTTATAGCTTTTTTCACTTTCCTGTTCTTCACTGGCTGGCCGGAGATATTATGGTAGCATGAACCCGTTTGTAGGCCTAGGTCATTTTGGGTTAGCTGTTATCACTTTAATAACAAATGAGCTCAATTTATGTTATGTTTTACTATAATTTGTAATTAGTAATCTCTTGCATTAGGGTTGAGGAATAGGATGTCAAGGGTTTTACTTGAGATGACCAATAATAGGTTGGACTACCGTGTTAGGAAGCTATTACCTGTTGTAAAAATTTTTGGGGTTGGGGTTTGGGATGATGGTTGTAAAACTGGAAGTGATTGCTTATGACAGGGGTAGCCTACACTAAATGGAGCGTACTTACAATTGTGACCTGGCCCCAGATCGCCATGCCATGTCTACAAGGGGTCCTTGTGTCCCTGATTCCCATTACCTCTCTGGGGCCTTTGGTGGTTTGTGGTTCTTCCATAGACTAAATGCATTAAACCCCCAAAAACTAGAGAACTGGGAATGTTCCACAATATTCGTGTGGGATTTAACCTGATACAAAACATTATGAAAATGCAACTTGCAAAACAGATTCTGTCTACAGTCCAGCAGTACTGAAGACCAAAAGTGGAAGATTAACCTTACTCTCATGAGTCTGCTCCATGATTTTAATGTTTGTTGTGCTGGTTTATAAATAATGCCTTCATATATAGTAGTTTTGTAATGTTTTTTTATTTTTTTATACAATAATTTAATTTAAAAATAAAAATTACCCAAAGTTTTGTTTATACTTTTCTCTTTGGAAAAGGGAATGATCCAGTACTATTGCTCTTATAATTACTGTACTGTTTGTGCAACTGTAGATCCCATGAGGGAATTGAGCCTTTACATAATTATGAATTTAGTTTGATGAGCTTTCTATATGGATGGTGAAAGGAATAAGCAATTTCTAACATAATTATATATGTGAAGTACTGGTCTTATTTTTAAGGTATCCAGTGACAACTTTTATCCATTATCTAACAATGAAACGGATGCTAAGTTCATGTCTAAGGCTAATAATTACTTTATTTTCAGTGACACCGTTTGATGTGGTCAAGGTACGCCTTCAGGCTCAACAGAGAGCAGAACTCAAAAGAACATGTTTTCTTTACTGCAATGGTCTCATGGATCATATTTGCAATTGTGCCAGAGCAATATGTACAAATGCAGAGCATGAACCTTGGTACAACAGACCAGTTCCTGTGCACCTGAATGGAACTCTGGTAAGATATTCCATTAATTTTTCATTTTCATTATTGTAATCTCATGACACTGTGTGATTGTTTTCTGCAGTGGGTCATAGCGTGGGCATCAAGCCCAAGACCTACCTGCGTTATTCTTTTGTTTTCTCAATCAGTACATGGCTGTTTGCACTGACTCATCATAGAAAGACTCCACTTATGGAAATCTACAGTTTGCATACCTGGGAAAAATACAAATTGTTTTTAAAATTTAAATTATGTTTTATAAAGTAAGTGAGCTTTTCTAAGTACTTTGCATGCAGTGGTATTATGAAATTTTCAAGTGTTATAATTACAGCGAGTATGTGTGACATTAAGGTATTAACCTTTGAATCAGCAATCTTAAATGTCCTGCTGTTTTGTTGTGGGCTTGTACACTAATACAAACTATTGCTTTGCATTTACCTAAGCTTAACCTTTACTCGGGCTGAGTGGGTAAGGTTGCTTGCTTATGGATGCAGGGAGGTGCCCTGTTGCTGGCATAACAATCAGCCTCTGTTGCCAGAATTCCTGTTTTAAATTCTGTGTGATGCTATCTTCTTGACCATGTTCACTTGAGTTTCACGTCATGAATTTAATTTATTTGAGTTTTTCTGCAACGTTACTTCTTTTATGCAGTTTATCATGCCTCTATATTTGCCTTCTGTGCTGGTCTGTGCCCTTATTGGAGTGTTTGGTCTTGTAGTATTCAGTTTTTCTCTGTTTTACTGAGTGATAGAACATATGCCATCTTTTGATTATTCTGATGATTATTTGCACAAATGTGCTGGGATTACTTTTCATACTTTTTTTGTTGTTCATTAACTGTTTATTTACCATATTTATGGTTTCTTCTTTGTATTGGTTGAGAAATTGGAAAGGCTGAATGCTACAAGCCCAAGCATTCCTGTAAGAGACACAACCCAGCATTGTAGTAAAAAAAAAGACTGCTGGGATTAACTGCATATGTAGTGCTAGGTGGTGAGATGAGAGGATGATTGCAGTAATGCAAAGTTTTTATGAAGCATTAACAATGAGCTAACTGAATGACAGTGCTGGAGATTCAAAATTGGCTCTTGAATAAGAAGTCATTGTAGAAAAAGTGCCATCTCTATGACGCAAGCAACCAGTCCTTTTCCAAAGCCAGAATGCGAACAGTGGACAAGATGATTAGTTTTAGCATAGACATTCAGGGGTATGGCCAACAGACATTCAAAGACTTGCAGATAATTTGGGAGTTGATATGGGTGATAATTAATGGAGCGCATGCTACCATTCCCACATTTATCTGATGGAGTTATGTTATCAGCTCTCTAACATGTGATAAAAGAACATGTTGTAATGCTTTCCAGAAAAATAAGAGTCAGCTCAATAGGGTATTCATTGCTAGTTTGTTTGGATTCACCCTTCTACCTATGATAGATGCTTTATAAGATTCGTAAACAAGAAGTTTATTTTGATAGGTTGTATATTGGTGATTGTTTACTGCAGATCATATAATACATTGCTTTTCCTGGACAGTGGATATGTATACACTTTAATTATACATGGTGATGTAACAATTTCATACTTTATACTGTTGTACGAGAGTAAGATGGAAGTCCTAACACTAAAGTGAGACTTATGATGCAAAGACCTGTACAAAACAAGATGGGCGTATGCAATAAAAGGAATAGATTTGTTATGGTAGTTAGTAGGGTTTAAAGTTCCCATGTTGAGTGTTGGGGTCCTGACATAGTGGCACTGTCATATTCGTAAGTTTTTGAAATTCTCTTGTTCCTTGTGATTTGTTTCTTATTTATTCATTCAGAATGCAGCCCTCCTTTTTCGGTGCAATCCGCTAAACTACAGGAACTGTTTGTTATTTCTTGCCAATAGAGAAGAGAAATATCACATTTTTGACAGGGGTTGAAAAGTTGTATGTTAATTCTCATGTCTTTATGCTGTGTTTATGTTATAAATGGTATGTATGATTATATTGTGAATGAGTGTAATGTACAACAGTTCTTGAAGGTTTCACAGTTGCATATCTGTATTTATGGATGTATATTTTATAGCAATATCTAATTTCAGGGAATAAACAGTTCCAGAATTGAAAAACCTTGTTCATTGAAGAGGAAGAATATACTTGGCAAAGTTTACAAATTTTTTCCTCTTTTTTTTTTTTTTTATTTCATTCAAGGTACATGTTGAATTTTTTTTCCCACAGGATGCATTTGCAAAGATATCACGGCAAGAAGGCATACATTCACTATGGTCAGGCCTACCTCCTACCCTAGTGGTAGCAGTTCCAAATACTGTGATATATTTTACAACGTACGAGAACTTGAGGAACTTATTCGTGAGACACATTTCGGATGGCAGTGGAGCTCCGCCCTCTTGGGCTGGTGGCCTCGCCGGTGGCTTAGCGAGGACGTGGGCAGTGACTATAGTATCGCCTTTCGAACTGGTTCGGACTAAAATGCAGGCCAAAAGCATAACTTACAAAGGTAAAAGATTTATCTTATTTCCTATGGTGTTGGTTGACAGATTATATAACAGCATTTAGTGCATTTTGAAATGTTATATAATATCTTTTTGAGGCTATGGTACCTACTGAGAAGTAAATGTATATATTTACCCTATCCCTTAACAAATTTATCAACTATAGCATGTACAGGTATGAGAAGAATTTATAAGAAGTAAATGTTTTAAACAACAGAGCACATTTTTTTGTATGTAATTGGGGAATTCATTTACTGATAATGATGTTCTGTTCAGAAAGTCATTTAGAAAGTAAATGAATATCATCTTATAAGAAAATTTTGCAGTTCCTGTAGGCAGTTGTAATGGAAATGCATTTATATTTATATTTCAAGTTAAATACTATGTTTTAAAGAATATGTAGCATTTTTGAGTTAATGATTTTACAGGCAGTCCCCGGTTTACGACGGGTTCGGCTTACGACATTCCGAGGTTACGAAGCTTTTCAAATATATTCATCAGAAATTATTTCCCGGTTTACGACCTATGTTCCGGGGTTATGATGTGTCGTGTGCCAATCCGACGGAAGAAATGTGGCTCCAAAATGGCAGAATAATCAAAATTAGGAGTTTTTTTTATGAAAAACTCAATAAAAATGCAGTTTACATCATTTTCAATACACCCAAAGCATTAAAAGTAAGGTTTTCTTGGATTTTTGATGATTTTCGACGATTTTTCGGTTTACGACGCGGCGTAAAAACGGAACCCCGTCAGTAAACCGGGGACTGCCTGTATTTGCTAAGCTTCAAAATGTTACATAATGTTGTGACAGAATTACTCTGGATATATCTTGTAGCATTTCCTTTGTGGCAGACAAAAATTGCCCTATTTTGTAATGCAACAAACTTTAGATATATCACAAACTTTGCTGAAAACACATAAAGCTGGGATGTTCTTCAACTGCATGAGAATAATTATAACTCAGCTGGATAATTTCCACTTAATGTCAGCTCCTACTTATACTTCTTCTTTGGCAATGATGCAGTTTACCTGCCCTCTTGGTGTCCATATGCAATGAAAAAGTAGCAAAATGTACATTGCATCATGCTTGTTGGACATTCTGTATAATTCTGAATGGGATTAGTACTTTATAGCATTCAAATCAGTTTTTCTAGAATGTAACCTTCCCGTAACTCAAGGTTAGATATAAAAAAGAAAAATATGGAAACCATGTTTGTAGAAAGTGGACAGAATCCCTCTTGATTTACCATGTTCTGGCTATGAGCACTGTACATATTTATTAGTACATATATATATAGTTCTTCAATTAACTGTGACTTGCCTTTATATAATCTTGAAAATGGTGGATATCCAGTAGGTTAGTCCCTTTGCCCCACATTGCACCTCAAATCTAATACAGTGGGTATTCTTACATTAGGAATACAGTTGGAGTTGAAAGTACGGCATGAAAAGGAAATGTAAGTCATAAATATCATCCTGGGTCCCATCTTGATGTAGCTGATTCTGAGATATGTTAGAATAAAATCTTAGAATGTCTTTAGAAAGTTTAGTTTATTGATACAATATTTTTCAGATGAGAACATGAATGGGCCAAAAATGTTGGAGGTAAATATTAAAAATGAGTAAACTGTGTATGATACTCCATAATAATCGTCTTGGCAGTCAGTAAGTTGCCTAAAATTTTGGGAAGATTAGCTGGTGTAAATGTTATCCATTTTTTCTGTGTTGTAATTCTCATTAATTAGTATCATTAGTATCCTTATTAATTGTTTTACTCATTTTTATATTCATGTTTTTAATGTGGGACTTCTTGCCTTACAGAATTAAGTAAAGTAATGCAGACCCAGGTATCTAATGAGGGAGTGATAAGTTTATGGAGAGGATGGGTGCCTACCATACTTCGGGATGTCCCCTTTTCCAGTAAGTATCTCCAGCTTAGAACTTGTTATGCATGAAGCTACAATTATCTTCTAAGTGTCTTTGTATCTTTGGAGTATTCTCATGTGATAATTTTGTTTATCTTTTTGTAGTATTGAATGTGTATAGAATATACTGCTGTCCCTACAATATGTTTACAATAATGTATATGAAAGTTGTCTGTTAAAAAGTGTTAATTCATAATCTAGTTCCCAGATTCTGTTTGACATTTTTCCTATAATGTATTAAGAGCTTGGATCATGTTTATAATTTAGAGCTTTGGTAATGTACGTAATTGGTCATTTCTTTACAGTTTTGTACTGGTATTCGTACGAAAAACTGAAAATGGTGTTTAGGCAGGAGCAGCCGACATTTTCATTCACCTTGGCAGCTGGAGCGTTATCTGGAGGGGTAAGTTTTGATTTTGACCCTTAGTTTTGTTTGCTTTTTGGAAATATGTACATGATCAGTGTTTAATTGCACTGTGCTGCAATTTTTTTTTTTTTTTATTATTTGTTGCTTTGTAGTACTAGAATTTTTTTTATGAATGACCTGTTAAGGGATTTAATATATCATGGGCAGAACTTTCAAGTGTCATCTAGTATTTCATACTGTAACTGATTGAACAGTTTTATTAGTTATTAATTTTTCTCTTTAGTTTTATGAACCTCCTTTTAATATTTTATGGTAAATGTTTACAGTTCTTGTGGCATGGAGCGTCTTGTCATTAAATACATTTAAATGGATGAAGAAACATTATGTTCTGCTAATAATTTAAGGTTTAATTTAGTTTGAGTTTTAGAGCTAATGTGGTTTAGTTTTTAATGTTCAAAGAAAATTGATTTGTTATTGAAAGTCCTAATAGCTGAAAATTGCTATTGAATAGCTAACATTTTTGGTAAGACAACCACTTCATTCACAAAGCTTTTTGTGAAATCCAACCCATTTTCCAACCAAGGCCAGAGAAATGTTATTTCCCTAAGAATGAAATGTGGTAATGTATGTTTTACCATAAGATTAGTCACAAATAATGTTTTGGTAATTTTTGTGGCTTGATTATATTTGTTTATATAGAACTGTAACCTGATTAATTAATAGAAATTTCAAAAATCTCTGAACTGTTATTTTTGATGAAGCACTAGAAATATTTAAGCAGATGGCCTTTGAGCTTCTGTAGTGAGAATAATGTTGAATTATTTCATACACTCCTTTAGAAAATGAAAATATAATGATATTCTAATGTTGCTGGTTATTTTTCTGTTCAGATTGCTGGCACCCTGACACTCCCACTTGACGTTATCAAGACACATCGTCAGATAGAAATTGGTGAGAAGATCCTATTTTCAGGTCAGAGTCACTAACATATCACGACAGAAGTACACATGCATGTTTCAAGACTAATGAACACAGTACAACCCATCACATTCTATTTCACTTCTTGCATTAAGGCTCTTTGGCAAGAAAGTTAATGTTTGTTGAAGGTTAGGTTAACTGTGTGGTAGGTGAATGGTTTGTTGGTAAGATTTTATTAATAATTGTTGTGTTGGACTTGATACTAAACCTGCATGAAAAACAAATGATCCATCACTGCAATAATTATGCTTTCTGTGACACATTCAGTATTGGGTTTAAGAGTGATTTCTTGTGGTCTGGCTTCAGCTCAGTGATGCCTATCCAGGTTGAGATCACTGTTTGAGAGCCAACTGTGTAGGGAAAACCAGGAGGGCCAGGTTAAGGAGAGTCGTGCTAGGAACCGGATACCAGGGAGACTAGGCCAAGGAATGTTAGTCACTGTGTAGAGGTATCAGATTCCCGTCTGCTAAGGAGGTCGTAGTGTGTTAACTGCAGCCAATAAATGGCTCAAGGAGGATATCCAACTTTGTCTTATTGTGGAAAAATAACTGAAGTACAGCTTGTGTTGGATAACTCCTGCATGGTAACTTTTTGCTGTTTGATTTTGTGGTTTGATGTTGACTGTCCACTTGATCTTGTCTCCTGTTTGCTGGCAAACCTGGGAGTTTAGGGCAAAACTTTGTGCATCTCTGCTCTTCTTCGTGATTTTCAGGATGGTGTCCATCATCCCTGACAGTATTTTGATGGCTAAGATACTATGTCCTGTGGTCATCCATTAATTGCCTTGTCTTCAGATCATTGACTTATGCTTTGAGGAGTATGCTTTAAGTAACACGTAGTAAAGCTGTGAATGTCATTGGGGACTTCAGCTTGTATAGAATTGCTAGTTGGTCATTGTAGTGGCTATCCCAAGGGCAGGCGAGTTGAATATGGTCAGTCACAGGTTGCATTTTCCAAAGTTCTTTAATGTGGTGTCTATGGTAGTATATTTTCTAAAACTTCCTTGCTTCAGTCAGAAATATCTGCTGTTCTATCTTGTCTGCTGTATAGGCACTACCATGATCTGTGGGTGGTATTAAATGGTTTGGATTTTGAGGAGAAACATCCAGGTATTTTTGAGTGTCGTTCCAGTAGTGAATTAGATGCTCTCCAATCAATGTGGATGATGGTGTATACCTTTAAGCACTAGCAAGCTTTATGCTGCTCACCTCATGAGTACAGGCTTTGGTTTATAGGCAGATTTTCAAAGTAGTGTATTCTGATCCACATTTTATACCTTCATCTGCTATTTAAAGGGGACTGTTGGAATCTTTGTGTTGAGGTTATATTGCCTGCTATGGAATTTAAGGAGACCAAAGTTTTTTTATTTGCATATTTTCATATATGTATATATACTGTATATATCTTGGTAAAATCTCAAAGTCCTCCTTGCTTTTGCACTGCTTAATAACACCCTTTCTCTTCTCTGTCAGCCAGTGTAGGTTAAAGATTTTTCTTGCTCTTCCTACATTCAGGTGATTGGAAAAACTGACTGTTATCTAGTGAAATATATCAGTGGGCCATGTTACTTTTGAGACACTAATGTATCCTACCCAGAACAGTATATTAATACAGTAGTCTCTTGTATCAGTAGAAGAACTTTTTAAAAGTCTTATGTGAATTTTATTTTGTCACTTGGAAATCACAACTTCACCAAGTAGCATTTTGATGTTTGATCTTCTAGAATTGTTCACCTAGTGATGAATGATACTGAGAATTATATAATGTATACTGATAATGATTTTTCCTCTTACAGATAAGCCATTGAATGGAGGATCTACCGTCAAGATGCTTCAAAACATATATGTTCAGCAGGGGGTAAGAGGTCTCTTTGCTGGATTGGTACCCAGATTAGCGAAAGTCATGCCTGCGTGTGCCATCATGATTTCCACCTACGAGTATGCAAAGAAATTCTTCAGAAGTCGTCAGACTGAGGCTATGACGTAACGTCCATTCTACGTTAACCCTTTGCTAGTCATATTTGAAGTGTGAGTGTGTTTTTGACAGAAGGTAAATGTGGTGTTAACTTTTATTGTTAGGTCAATTGAAGAGGAATTAGCTGATGGGTATGCAAAGAAAATGAAAACTATTTGTCACAAAAAATGTGTATGATTGGGCTATGTTAATATTAAAGGCTGTTACTGTTACGTAACTAATGTTTTTAAATGTAATATATACTGTATACTGGCAGTTATTCTTAGTCCACACACTTTAAATATTTCTGAAATGGTTGTGTTCATAAAGGGAATTAAGTACTTCCATGGGCTCAACTTCCTATCGTTACAAGTGGTGCTTCTCAATCTTTGTTGACTGTAAGCTGAAGTGGAAAGTACAGTTTGCCCCTTAATGTAGGACATGTAAAGGAATGTACTTGGTATTGTATAGTATAGTGTTTGCTGATGGTATGTTTTAGCAGGAAGACTGATACCAATGATTTTATCTCAGTCCTGAACTTTGTTGCTGTGAGATTTCCATAGTATATGTTAGTTTTGTACAGTCCTGTACTTCGTCGCTGCCAGATTTTATTGCGGGTTGATGTGGTACAGCATAAATAAAAAACTCAATTTCGAGATTCGGGTTCTCCTGTAGGGTGGTTTAATAAATTACTTTTTCACGTAAGAGGTTTATTGCCCTAAATTTGAATGAATTTGTTCTAGTTTGGTTGTTCGTGTTTAACAAAATAATTACATTACTAAAGAAGTAGTGATTAGGTCTTTATTTTCTTCTCATGAAAGGAAGCTTAAGTGACCTTTTGACGTAAACTAACAAAGTAGGTGTTTTATTGTCATTGTGTCGTAAAACACTGCCTGTTGTGAGGTATAGTGCCAGAATCATCTTGTCAACTGGTATTGTAGTTGTTTAAGAAATTTTGAATCTGGTCTGTAAATTAGTTTGCGTATTTGCTAACAAAAAGACGTACAGAAAGCTTTAAAACGTTGTATATTTTATGCAAAAGCAGATTAATGCCCGTAGAGGTTGTTTTGTATTTGGCATCTGCTGGTATGTCCCTTACAGTATTTTTGAGTGAAAAACAACATAGGTGCATCAATTGTGATGAGACTGTGAGGCAAGGATATGTTAAAAAAAGTGGTCCACTTTCAGTCATGCCCTGTGGCCCCTATGTAAAATAAGACTTCTGTACCCATGGACTACTAGTCTAAGGTTGGAGTAGTGCTAAATCCTTAATTTTTTGTGATTCGTTTCTCTTTTAGGTAAGTTATCCGGAGCCGAGAGTGAGAAATCGAGGAAGTGAAAGCATAAGTTATCATTTGCTTTATTTTATTTCCACATATCTTTTTTGAACTTACAAGAATTCAGTTTGCTTCATAATAAAAGACATTAGTAAAACTCCCTTTATTAATGTACAGCGTACATACATAACTCCCCTCAAGGGGGTAGAGGCATCAGGGCACCTCGCGTGGTACACTGTAGGCATTACATAGGGTTTTTTGCAGCAACCTTGTGGCCCCCAGCTGCAACCCCTTCCATTCCTTTCACAGCATCTCTGTTCATATTCTCTTACGTCTTACTTTTCGCCCTCCTGACAATTGCTTCGTAGTGCAACTGTGAGGTTTTCTTCCTGTTACACCTTTCAGTGCTGAATGACTACTTAACTAGCAATAGTTTACCGAGTAGGGGTGACTGACAAATGAGAAGAAAATATATTGCATGTTTAAGTGTTATAGCAAAATGAGGATAAGAATGACTGAAAAGTGAATACAAGCCACAAATAAGGCCACTGAAGTAGGAGACATTAAACTGAATGAAAAGACTGATTATAGGACTATAGCTTTTATATTCAAAAGTTTACTGACGAGCTTGAGAACGTTTATTAATTTCTTTATTATATTTTCATGTGTTTCTTAATGGTGAGTTGATGTTTTTTTTTTAAATCATATTTTTGTTATTGTCACTAAACCCTTTTCGATGAACGGTTTCAATGATTATTTCAAAGCCTTGTACGTTTAAAATCAAACGTGTATACCAGGTTATGGTATAGTTTTGTATTCAAGTATGAACATTCCCAAGTAACAGAATCTTATGACGGAAAATAGTCCTTTTCTGAATCACCAAATATTTTCAGTGTCCTATGTCCTGCTCCTGAATAAGGAAGGCAAATCAATTTTTATAAGTAGCATAAAGTTGTAACTTTAAAGGAGATAAATATACTTTGTACCTCAACAAACTTGAAATGAATAATCTCAAGTAGAATTTCCAAACACGTAAAAATATTTTATTCGGAATGCATTTGAAATGATAAGGTTACACCACTAATTATTTGTATAAACGTGACGTTATTTTTAGAGGCAATGTATGCAGTTATTATAATTTTCTTGATATTAACAGTTAGTATGCAAAGTACGCTTGAGCAGTCACTCAAGAATTGAACCATCATAATGGGACACGTGAATTGAGAACATTTGTTTAACGTTTACAGGCGGTTAGAGACGGATAACGAATGTCAACTGTCTCTTGTTTACCTTGATTAGTTCGAATTGTGCTGGTCTCGAGTCGTATTATATTTTTAGTGATTTCGTTGTAAAGTTGTATCTTGATAGCCTGACCGCAAAAATAGCGTAATGTTATAAGAAGGGGATGAAAATATTGACGAAAATCGCAAGAAGAAGAAGTGCAGGTGTCTACGATGACAAAGTGCCGTAGGCCATTTTGTGTTAAGTACCTTCCAAAGTTAAATTTCCATATGCAATGTAATGCTTAATTATCTATTTGTGGAAATTTTGCTTGTGGTTGAAAAAAAGAGCAGGAAAGTATGATATATGATGACTAGGCTAACCTACCGCTGTTGAAAAGAAAGCTCAGAGAAGCTTACAATATAGGCCTATGCTTTTAGCTTCAGTTATTGGTAGCAAAAAATACTTTTTCATATAGTCTGGGCCTAGGTTGACTTACTTTATAATTGATTTCCGGAAATGAAGCTATGAAATCACCGGAAGTCGCTAAAAACTATATTATTTTGACCCAGTTAAGATAAAAAAAAAAAAAAGTTAACCCACGAGGTTAAGATGGGGCTTGACCGTGAGATGGCGTGGCTCTATGAACCAGAACAATTTAGGTAAGTAATTGCATCTAGGATTGTATATAATTGTCAAATATGTGTTCTCTCTCTCTCTCTCTCTCTCAGGTACACACTTGGACACGTTCAGTTGACAAACATTATATTTGTTATATGCTGGACTTCACATTGTAATATCAGCTTTTCTTAAAGCGTAAATGACCTATGATTTCATTTGATAGTCTGTTTTTCTCCAATGTTATCTGATATATGATGAATGATGATTTTTTTAAAGAAGTACATTAAATATTTAATCATGAAATGTACAGTAAACGACCATTTCGTTCTTAAGTGTTAACACACTGGTAAAAAGTGAAAGTTGCCATTATTACTAAGGAATTAGGTTCTCATGTTATTGTTTCAGTGGTAAAAGTGGAGAACCAATGTAACTATATACTTTGAATTTTGTAGTAATCCAGCACTACCCAAGCGCAATTTATATTCGCAAGCATTATGCCTACAGTGATGCTCCTGACGGAAAGTGTTAAATAAGTCAGTTTTTGGCTGTAAAACTGATCCATTTAACGTTAGGAAGCTTAGCCTACTGGTAAATGTAATGTTCTACAAGAATCTAAAGCTAGAATTATTAATATTATTATTATTATTATTATTATTAATTATTATTAACAAAAACTCATGATGAATAAAGTCAAATAAAGCCATTAATAGGATACAACTCCAGTTGGCTGGTTGATTTGAATTAAACTGGCCTTATGCCAATACGGGACTTTCTTCCGAAGGGAAGACCTTAGAGTGAATAAGAGAGGACTGGTGTGGACCTCTGAATCGAGTGGAGACGAAAGAATAAATAGACAGATAGACAGAAAATATGCAGACGTTTTCATGTTCCGTGAGGCAGACGCCGTTAAGCTAATGGCCCGTGAATATTTCATGTCGACAAACTTCCCTACAACTATGGTCATTGCTCCCATCCACCCTAACTGCCCTCAGTGGTGGATAACACTTATTATATAGGCTATGTTTGGCATACAGGGAAGTTTACTTGTTAACCTAGGCCATCATCAGTCCTATGGATTTTGCGTCCATCGGTACCCGCTGGGGATGTATGCGATAATGACGGTGAGGGCATCAGTACTTAAAGTTATGGCTTAATTAATTCCTCTAACTATCAACGTCACTTGGTCTATCAGGCAGACCACTCCATCCTATCCCCTACACATGCATCGTTCTCATTCACGTAGCTCTAGGCCTAGATCGTTACGATTTTCCCAAAAGCAAAATCCCATGCCGGTATAAGGTCAACTAGATCGACAACAGTAGCAGCAATGGCCTTTCCGCTTTTCTAGAACTTTCAGTCGTCATTTGACATCCTGCCTTAAAATCTTTTCAGGCTACAATCGAAGGACATGGCCGAGCCAACGCCATTGTATTTAACGGAATTTACCAGAATAAAAAAAAAATACCATGATTGATGGAAGTGAGGTTGTCAGTCCTTAATTTGAAAGTGGTCACTGAGATGTCGTAAGAGATTTTTAGAGCGTATATTTTATATTTTAGAGCGTAATATATAATATAATTATATATATATATATATATATATATATATATATATATATATATATATATATATATATATATATATATATATATATAGTTTTGAATTGTTATGGTATTAGAATGACGGTCATTTTCTAATTGTTATGCTTCAGAATTTTACCGAGACATTAGCAAGGGTCACATTGTAATAATATATTGAGGTATTGTTAATATAGAGGTTAGATTTGTAATGTTATAAACTGTAATCAACACTTTTAAAGGCTGTTTATATGAAACTTTATTAGAACCTACAAAATGAAGGAAACATGATGAAGTAAGATTCAACTGGGACAGTATTCCCCTAGCTTAAAAATGAAAATAAACGAGCCGTAGATATTGCATGATGCAACGTAATTATTTGAGCTGTTATGCATAACATAACAGTGTAAATAATATGCCAGTAGGAAGAGACTCTTGCCGCGTTAAATAAATTAACAAGACCTGTAGGAACCCGTGAACATTTAACACAACTAAACTGATCGCTCGCTAGTCTCACTTACATCAGATTCCATCATTACGCAGAAATCGCATTGAATATGCAAGATAGATGAGTAAAATTTCACTATTTTCACGGAAATGCCATGAAAAGCGATAATCTCGATGACGTCACGTCGGGTCTGGAATGTGATTGGTCGGGTCCACCAGGTACAAGGGAACTATTGATGCAGGGGCCCTCGTGGTCCATCGGTAGTTTGTCCTGACGATCTGTCAAGTGAGGTTGGGGTCAATTGCCCGTTCCTGCTGGTCATGAGAGGAGGGAATCGGGAAATTACAAGTCCCATCTGGGACAATGAAGTAGGCCTATATATTTAAGTAGATCTGCGTATTCCAAAGACCTTCGAAGTGGTCCTACACTGCCAGAAACTTTCGACGTAGGCCTATACTTCCAGGAAACATCGAAGCAGACTTTACAGGTTCTAGGGGCATTTGAATTAGGCCCATACCCCCAGAGGCCCTTAGAAATAGGCCTATGAGTTGCAAAACTTATAAAATAGGTCTATACCTTTTAAGGATCTTCGAAGGAGGCTTTGAAGTTTCAGAGACTTTCGAGAAAAGTCTATACTCTCCGGATACCTTTGAAATTCAACGTTTCAGAGTTCTTCGAAGTAGGCCTACACATCCAAGAGACTTTCAAGGTTGTCATATATGTTCCAGTGGACTTTGAAGAAGGCCTGGATTTTAAAGGTAAATAACAAAGGTTCACTATGAACAAACATTTTGTGTTTGTATTACGACAGCAATAATTACTGAATTGACTAATATCAAAAGAAAAATACATTATATCAAAAGTAAAAATAATAAGTAAGTAATGTCAGTTACATTTGTCAAGTATATCAATTTTATGAAATATGACGTAAGTAGGAAATTTTATTTTTGATGAAGAGAACGAAATTCAGGAACATACATTTGACCAAAGTTCGATTATAAGGATTAAAATAGTTTACATATACATTTATTAACTTATAGGCATAGTTAATAATGATCATAATATTGCTGGCATAGTTAATAATGATCATAATATTACTGGCATAGTTAATAATGATCATAATATTACTATCACTTGTTAGTATTACATCATTTTCCAATATATTTGTAATGAAATATAGGAAAAACCTCCATCTCTTGCAAGAAATTTCTTCAATTTCCTGTAACCTTGCCAAACTGTTACCTCGTGTCATTCAAAGGAACTCCTTGCATCCGAAAACCGGTAGACCGTCTCTCTCTCTCTCTCTCTCTCTCTCTCTCTCTCTCTCTCTCTCTCTCACACACACACATACACATCCTTAAGCAGGTCGTGTTTTATATTTCGAGTAATCTATCGGGATGTACCTCTCTCTCTCTCTCTCTCTCTCTCTCTCTCTCTCTCTCTCTCTCTCTCTCTCTCTCTCTCTCATACACAGCCGTAAACAGATCGTGTTTTATATTTCGAGTAATCTATCGGGATGTACCTCTCTCTCTCTCTCTCTCTCTCTCTCTCTCTCTCTCTCTCTCTCTCTCTCTCTCTCTCTCTCTCATGTACAGCCGTAAACAGGTCGTATTTTTATATTTGCGAGCATCCGTAGGTACCTTTTAGGTCTTTTTTTTTTTTTTTTTTATCAATTGGAGCATATCATTTGTGACTAGTCCCATAGGCCTATACAGGTAGCCTATTGCGCCTCACTTTCTTTTTCGGATTTGGTTGAGAGGTAGTTATTTTATTCGAGCATATATAAATAGAGAATTATAGATTTATTATGCCTATCTGAAAATCATCATCATGAGACCTATCTTGATATTTTGAAGTTGCAGACAAGAATTAACTGCGTTTTATCATGTAGCCCCTTCATCGACCGGCGACCGTTAATGAAGAAGAGAGAACCCGATAGGTGTCATTTGGAGCCGGAAGTTAAAATGCCTCGGCTTTAAAAGTAAATGAGTCTCTCTCTCTCTCTCTCTCTCTCTCTCTCTCTCTCTCTCTCTCTCTCTCTCTCTCTCTCTCTGAGTTTATGTCTAGTTCTCTCTTGTGCTCTAATACATTCTGTTTTATACATATATCCATTGTATAATATCTCTCTCTCTCTCTCTCTCTCTCTCTCTCTCTCTCTCTCTCTCTCTCTCTCTCAACCAATTTTTCAGGCGTCATGCGAATTATTAATGCCGGTTTGATTGAGCTGTCTCCCGTATTACGAGTAATGATCTCTGGACCGCCTTCCAATATCGCTTATCCGTCGTCACTTGTGTTATGACAATTTTCTCGTCTGTGTTGTAAATGAAGAAAGTCATGGAATGCGTTGATAGTTTGTTTTGGTAATAGTTCTTTCTTTTCTTATCATGAAAGTCTTTCCAGTTACTCTACAGTAAAATGCTTACCGTATTTGTTTATGTTTGTGGCGAGGTTTTGGTTTCCGAGAATTATAGTTACTGGTAGTCCGAATGGTTAGGCCTATTTTCGATCTTTTGAGAAATTGCCTACAAGACAGCAATTTTTCGTTTACTTATGTGATTAAATAATCGTCAAATTAGCAGTAATGATTTTATAAGTAACAGTTTTTTTTTGTCTAATAATCTTTTTTGCTTTAAGTTTTCTGTAAAAGAAAACTATTGCGCCGACTTTGCCTGTCCGTCCGCACTGTATTCGGTCCGCACTTTTTTCTGTCCGCACTTTTTCTGTCCGCCCTCAGATCGTAAAAACTACTGAGGCTAGAGGGCTGCAAATTGGTATGTTGATCATCCACCCTCCAATCATCAAGCATACCAAATTGCAGCACTGTAGCCTCAGTAGTTTTTATTTTTTTAAAGGTTAAAGTTAGTCATAATCGTGCTCCTAGTAACGATATAGGATAGGCCACCATCGTTCCGTGACTAAAGTTTCATGGAGCGCGGCTCATACAGCATTGTACCGAGACACCACCGAAGATAGATCTATTTTCGGTGGCCTTGATTATACGCTGTAGCGGCTGTATTTTTTTTTTTTTTTTTAGAAATTTATTACGTTTATTTAAATCGTGAAAACATCTTCCGTGAAGTGTAAAAATACTGGTAGTGTCTCTCCTTGTTCGTAGGATGGGTCTAAATGTAGTGTGGTTTCATCACAGTACTTGCCTGTACGGAGGCGACCGGAAAAAGTTATTATTATTATTATTATTATTATTATTATTATTATTATTATTATTATTATTATTGTTGTTGTTGTTGTTGTTGTTGTTTTGTTTTTCCTAATCCATGAAGTGTAACAATATTAGTGCCACTTGTTCGTAGGATAGGTCTAACTTTGGGATGGTTTGACCACCGTACTTGCCCACGGAGATGACCAATTTTTATTATTATTATTATTATTATTATTATTATTATTATTATTATTATTATTATTATTATTATTAATGTTTTTTTTTACAAATGTACAATAACATTAGAAGCAAACGTCCGTAATACTAAATTAGCCTAATAAGAGATTTGCGTGGCTCAAATTAGTTCATGGGCGTGGTCGCTATCGAGATGTGCGTGCAGTCGTCCTGCGGTCGTCTAGGGACCCCTATTAGAGCGAGCTATCGGACACCCCTAGATCACCTATCATCCTCTATTAACCGGCTATGAAGAGTGAGAGAGAGAGAGAGAGGGTGAATGCGATTTTGAAAGAGAGACAGGGTGAACGCTGCTCTGAGAGATAGCACTTTGTTGTAATAATGGGTTTGACTGAATGATATAATGAAAGAGAGAGAGAGAGAGAGAGAGAGAGAGAAATTCATTATATTAATATAGTTGTTTATATTAACCTGTAGGGTTGCAAATGGCTTTTTACATGTTCTGTGTGTCAGGAAGTTTCGTGAACCACGCCCCCACCCTCTCTCTCTCTCTCTCTCTCTCTCTCTCTCTCTCTATTAACACTAGATATAATTTCCAGTTTTCTCTGATGAATTCGTATCACGTGGGTATGGATCTCTCTCTCTCTCTCTCTCTCTCTCTCTCTCTCTCTCTCTCTCTCTCTCTCTCTAGTTATTACCTAGATATAATTTCAGTTTTCTCTGATGAATTCGTAGCACGTGGGTATGGATCTCTCTCTCTCTCTCTCTCTCTCTCTCTCTCTCTCTCTCTCTCTCTCTCTCTCTCTCTCTCTCTCTCAAGTATTACCTAGATATAATTTCCAGTTTTCTCTGATAAATTCGTAACATCACGTGTGTATGAATATCTCTCTCTCTCTCTCTCTCTCTCTCTCTCTCTCTCTCTCTCTCTCTCTCTCTCTCTCTCTGCAACATTGCTCATTTACTAAAGCGTAAAGAAAATGTCAACGCAAAAGATGAATGAACCGTACAACGGAAAGATTCATTCATACTTTAAATTACGCAAACACGCGTATGCCCTTTCCGCGAACTTATCAGTAGTACGCTAATCTATCGATTCGTAATATTGCTTGTCTTTCTTCTATTCAAACTTTGGTACTATGATAACATTACGTAAGAATGATATGAAGAAAGATGCGATCACGCGATGTCAATTTTTTTTTTCAATACGCGTTTGTGACGTGTTTTGAAAGGTGTGCGTTTGGTACCGGTTTGCTGGTTTAGTTCTTGTGTTTAGGGGGGCATTGTTTGTCTTGTTTTAATTTCTTTTTTGTTCGTCCTGCATTCCTTCTTTTATCTTTCTTAATTTTTCGATTAAAACCTCACCCGACCTCGTATACTGAATAACGTTTTTGCCCATAAAATTCCTAGTGTTTCTCTATGACATTTTCCTTTCAATAAAATAATAATTATTCCTCTCGCATATCTAGACTTTTTCGACCTTTAATTTAGTCAGTTTACAGTTCAGAACATTTGCCTTATAATTCTCAAATTGTTTAGCCCAGTGATTCTTGACTGTTTTATTACCACGCCCCCTCTGAGAGTTGGTCCTTCCCCCCACGCCCCCCGCCCTTTGTATCTGTGAGTAAAATTCCCTCCCAGATTTAAAGGAAAATGAAAACTAAAGAGAAAGAGAACGAATCTAGCTACAGTAGTAGATTATAGAAAACGATCGTTATAAGGCGATACGTTTGCAGTTTTTCACAAACTTCTGAATATTAGTTCCTCACTCTTGTTACGAGAATAATGAATATAGGCTACTTAGAGAATTTTTAATTTTGTCCCAGGGCTTGCGCCCCCCTTGGAAATTGCTGAAGCCCCCCCCCAAGGTTGAGAACCACTGGTTTAGCCATGTGAGACCAACACATATTTCGCGCAATCGTTGTTCTCTCCCGAATAATTTCTCCGTCTCCACTTTCCAGCCTCGATAGACAAAGTCCTACGTACACCCTGGTCAAGAAATCCTTCAGAACAGAAGGACTTTCAGAACTATGCGAAGAGGAAGTGGCCACAAGGATGAAAAACAAGATGGTCGCGAATCACCGGAAATCGACAGATACGTGGAGGACCTGTTCTTCAGGTTGGTCCACCCGCCTCCTTCAGACAAGGATGCCGTCGACTCATCGCAGGAGGAAAAGGAGAAGGATCCCGTATTCACGATATCCTACGACAACGGATCCTACGATAAGGACAGCGGTCGCCCTGTCACGGTCAGGTCGAAGGAGCGAGTTGTGTACCCTGCGGAGCTTGCAGACGCTTATCCTGTGTCTCTGGTAGACGCAGGATTTGAATTGGGTCCTGACTTGACCCGCCCGCTTTCAGCGAAGTCCTCAAGGACCCCGAAGTATTCCTACGGGCAGAGTAGGCCTGGTTCCTCTGTGTCTGCTGGGAAAAATGGCAGGGTTTTGTATTCTCTGACGCCTAGAGTGAAGTTAGGTGAGTACAACATACTGAAAAGATTTATTTTTATTGCACTGAAAGCGTTTGTTTTTTCTTAGTGTTTACTGTTTCTGTGCACAATGATATATATATGTATATATATATATATATATATATATATATATATATATATATATATATATATAATTTATATAATGTGTGTACATATATATGTATTTATGTGTATATATATTTTTCCATTAAAAGATGTTTGCATAAATATTCAAGATGTAAAATTACCGCATTGCGAGTAGAGAGAGAGAGAGAGAGAGAGAGAGAGAGAGAGAGAGAGAGAGAGAGAGTTGAAGTGATGAAAAATTCTCAACAAATATTAAAATAGATACTTGGAAAGAGAAACGGAACGTATGTTCATCCTTCACAAACAAAATAGAGAGATTTTTTTTCAAGAAAAAATATTTCTCATCTAAGCATCACAAGAACTTTTTTTTTTCTATAAGCCATGTAGCTTTACATTTATGCAGGTAAACACAGAGAGTTAATAATATAAATGTTACACCAATGTAAAAAAAAAATCGGAGGAAAACTGGAACCTTTCACATGGGTAACTCACGTCAATCTTTGGCCTGAGTCAACAATTAGGGAAGTAGTAATGTCTGGAAAGGTTTGGGAAAGCAAACCCTTTTATGGCTGAATAAATGCGTGCTGTTTACATATTGGGAGTAAACAACTGTTCCCCGAGATATTGGAAGTTCACTTAGTTTTGGGGTATATATATTTTTTGTATGGGGGTTATATATATATATATATAGCCCTTTGTTGGCCGAGTTGGTTGAGCTTCATTCGATGGGCCGGAGTTCGATTCCCGCCGCCGGCTGATGAAGAGTTAGAGGAATTTATTTCTGGTGATAGAAATTCATTTCTCGCTATAATGTGGTTCGGATTCCACAATAAGCTGTAGGTCCCATTGCTAAGTAACCAATTGGTTCTTAGCCACGTAAAAATAAGTCTAATCCTTCGGGCCAGCCCTAGGAGAGCTGTTAATCAGCTCAGTGGTCTGGTAAAACTAAGCTATACTTACTTACTTATATATATATATATATATATATATATATATTATATATAGATATATATAATTTATAATATATATGTGTGTGTATATACACGCATATATACAGTATATGTACTGTATATATATATACACACACACGAAACTGACCATCCCATGCATTCATCATCTTAATGTATGTAGAGAGTGGCGTGTATATATTATAACTGGTGTTATAATCTACAAGGAAAGAGATATAATATTATATTCGATATCCTTTTATTATTGATTTATTATTATTTTTACATTTGAAATAGTTATATATATATATTTATATATATATATTTATATTTGTAAATATATATATATATATATATATATATATATACCCAATCAAATCTTTAATTACAAATCTCTATGTTTTAAACGTATTCATTCCACGAACTGTCACGGAGGAGGAAAAAGAGAGGAAGATCTCTCCTGAGAGAGATAGTGAGGAAAAAGGCCTCACTTCCCTACGCCTCTGCCCATAGTTATTGATTTGGCAACGCTGGCGCCAGGATGTGTTGCGAAGGAAGGAACATTTGCCCCCTCTCTCTCTCTCTCTCTCTCTCTCTCTCTCTCTCTCTCTCTCTCTCTCTCTCTTGTTGAGCAAGAACTAGTGGGGAGACCGGTTCCTTCTCTATGGGACTATGGGTACTGTTTATTCTTCTTCTATGTAAAGGCTATTAGATTATGACGTCATACTGGACCTCTCTCTCTCTCTCTTAGCAACAGTCGTTACATACGATTATATTGTTCCTTTATATATATATATATATATATATATATATATATATATATATATATATATATATATATATATATATAATTAACTATAATGCAGATAATAAAAACTCGTCCGGATCGGTTAGGCCTAACGGAATTTGAACGAAGACCTTTCAGTAACCATCTCTAGATTTTGTTTGTTTCATGCGCGCGTTCAGAATTACTCAATAAAATTATTTATTCTAATATTTTACATCTTATGTTCACCTGTTGCTGATGTTAAGACTGTAGTTGCATGTCGAATATTATATCTAAGCCTGTTTTCGTCTGTACTGACTAAATACTTTATCAGGCTGAAAACGACATGCATTGTTTTACAATTATCTTTCATTGTTAAGCTTTCCCATTCATATCTCAAAGCTTCAAAAGCATCAAATTCAACTTGCTGTCTCTTTATTCATGGTTTAAAGCTCCCAGATATATTATGAGAAAATCAATTCTCCGGAATTGGCAACTCGACGAAATTCTCGCTACCCCATAATTTTCTTTGAAGTAAGTCCTGACTCAGAGAAGCGGTACAGATTTCATAATGTTTCGTTAGGTAGATTGAGACGAAATTTAGTAAATCCATTTTGATAAGAGGAAGGGAACTCTGGAAACGAAGGGAAGACTGGTTAATTATGACTGAATAGAATAGTAATCATCATTATAATCCCAGAACACAATAATCCCGCCTCTTGATCTTTAGTAATGTTGAGTCAGCCTACTCTTAAGATCGTAAATAAAACGCGGTTGCACGCAGACGCTCTCTATACAAACGCATCTAACGCCACAACGTTTGGTTTCAGAAAGACTTTACATGAGTCAAATGATCTTTAATAACCTTTCGTAGCCTTAGTTCAGTCGTAAGACTTTTCACGATCGATAGAATTTGGAAAAGGAAAAGAAATATCTCCTCCGGGTCTCAGAAACTGGCCACAACATGGTATGGGAGATCTGCGACCGAGAGTAGTGAACATCAGTCTGGTCTTGGTTGAGTGTTAAGAAGGACTGTCGACTGGATGCCGCGTTCCGGTTTTAACTGACAAATCAGGTATATATAATTTAACGTACTCTTAATTCTTACCTAAATAACTCCACATAACTGAGGACCTTGTGGTGAATTTCGTCGTAAGGATTGCGTCTGATAAAATCGGTGTATGAGGAGGTCGTTATATCGGGGTTTACCTACACGGAGTTACCAGATACCTTTGATGTCAAATGAAAATGGCATGGTATTTTTTCAGATTATTCATAATATAACTTAACAACGCCGTTATTTGGAGTTATTATCCGATAGGTAACTGTTGATATGTAGTAAAACTAATATAAATCACCAAAAATTTACGTTGTAAATTACGAAAAACAAATGGCGCCACGCATAGGGCGGATAAATATCCCACTTCGACAACTGTGCTGTATATGTTACTCGCTGTAGATGCCAAAATGTGATCAGTGTTTTGTAGTATACAGATGTTAATATCGATTTTAAAAAGCGTTTACTTCGATGCTGCAGATCATTTAAAAGATATTTTACGTTTCATGAAGTTTTATACTTTTATCATAAAAGACACTACAGTTAAAACGACTAGCGATCCCCTATGGTCCTGTTTCAATGCTTACATAACACGATCCGAATTTTTTCCTTTCTCTCTCTCTCTCTCTCTCTCTCTCTCTCTCTCTCTCTCTCTCTCTCTCTCTCTCTCTCTCTCTCTTTCTTTCAAGAATGGCCACGTTGTTTTTGTGCCTCTTGTCAGAGATCGCCTTTCACTTCATCTGGGTTCTAGTTTGCAGATTCTTAAATTGCCTCTGTCAGTATAAAATCGCCTCTGTCAGTATATTTCTTGCTACATTAGTAAACTGAGTGTTTAGAAGAGAACATTTTTTACGGTACATTTTCCGTAGAATTTGTAAGAAATGTTCTTAAACACCCATAAATATATACGTAAGCCATGGATATACTGTAAGTTTTACGCACTTAAGCCTCTCTCTCTCTCTCTCTCTCTCTCTCTCTCTCTCTCTCTCTCTCTCTCTCTCTCTCTGTACGAGTCTATACAGGCATATTCATTGACCATACACCATTTCCCCGTAGCTTTCTGGTCCCAGCAAATATCTAAGGATGTGTGTGTGTTTTTGAGAGAGAGAGAGAGAGAGAGAGAGAGAGAGAGAGAGAGAGAGAGCTGACGATGTACGAACAATGACCACAACGTCCTCGGAACGAAAAAGTTCTTTCCCTCAGATGTCCAAGGTCAGGGATTTTCCCACTGACTCGGAATACAACGGGTTGCACCACGTTTTACGGCACAGAGGCCGTTGGGAAGGGCGCACTGATACTATTATAATATCCTAGCTCAGGACAGGAGGAAATAAGGGATGACAAAGGGGAAATGATAAAAAGGAAGCGATGGATCTGTCGCTTGAAGGATGGAAGATCATCAGGGGAAAACAGATGGTCGGTCTATGTCCTACAATTCCTTCGGGAACAAGTTATAACTCACCCCCCCCCCACCAGCTCACTCCTTTTCACTTTAATTCTATTTCAGTTTTCCTTCAGTTATTGCCGTAGTGGTGGTCGCCCTTCTTGGGGGGGAAAGGAGTCTTCTGTTTCTGCAGGAAAGAAAGTCTTATGCTCGTGTAGAGCTTACTATGCTCTAAGCTTGCTTAATTAAGCTGTAGGTTAGTGTGTATTTATGTCCTACACACGTTTAGATGCTTATAAAATTATTTATTGTGTTAAATCCCCCTATACACAGACATTCCATGAGCTATGTTTTGGTGTGTCAACACCCTGTAATACAGAACTGTGTATAGCCTACGGTTAGACCTACACTCTCAGAGCAGACTGCTGGTGTTTTGATATTACCGATATAAGTATACAACTGACAAAGAACGTAAACATTGACATTTATTAACGTAAACAATGGCATTTATTTGCTGTCTGACACCGAATTTCTTTAGAGCCATGCCAAATGCCACGGTACTGCCATTAAATGTCATTCCAGGTTCCAGACGGATATTGATCGAGAGAGAAACTGTGTAGTTGATTTGAATTTCTGGAATGCGAGGCAAAATATATCTCCAGATTTCAGTTTTTTTTTTATTAAACATAAGTATAAAACGAAAGATCTCACGGTGTGAAGTCACTTCCCATTGGAGGAACATGTTGGCTAGAAGAGATACGTAGTCCTAATACGATATCACAATATAAGCGAAAACAGGAATGATATTAATTTATCATAATATCCTTCATCCCCGATTCATAAATGAGAAATACCCTCTGCCTCCGTCGCATTTATAGTACGCTTGATGGTTAACAAGTAGAAGAGGCATTGGCCTTGACTACCTATAGAGAAAGCAAGAGGGTCTGCCCCACTGTTGTTACTAGCATATCTGAGACTTCAAGCAAAGGCTGGGACTAAGTGACGAAATATATGATTATATATATGTGTGTGAAAGGAGAATGTATAAGAAATCTACGCATTTTCTGTTCTTTCGAAACATTCAAATACTAAGGACGTACGTAAATCTACTAAACAGGTTTGCATATAAGAACGAAGTTAAAATGTCGGAGTGATATTTGTAATAACCAATAAGAGATCAGTAGCCGTGCAATATTGAGTAGGTCTAGATCAAGAGATTTTCACGGTTGCTAAGTCATAATTCTTTTTTTATCAACATTCAGTTTAACGTTGAGGAATTCGATAAGTGCAGGCTATTGCACTGCAGAGAGAGAGAGAGAGAGAGAGAGAGAGAGAGAGAGAGAGAGAGAGAGAGAGAGAGAGAGAAAGAGAAAGAGAGAGAGAGAGCAAAACTGTTTTGCTTGAGCTAGTTCAGCTTCCGTTGAGAACCAGGAAGCGTTTTAGATTTCGCAGACAGGACATGATTAATGTAGCGTATTTGACACTATATCATGATATTTTTTATTATGAATTTATGTTTTTTTTACTTTTCTTCTTCCTGATACTCAGAACTTTTTTTGTGCCAGTAAATCTTGTTGAGTTTTTATGTTGTTTAGGTACAGGAACTCGACACCAAAAAGAATAAAATAACAGGAATTGGATTTGGGAGGTTAGAAAAAATTGAGTAAAGCTTCAAATACTTACTGGTGCTGAACCTTGTATAGTTCCCCAGGTAAACGCCATAATTACCCCAGTTCAATCACCTGTTGCAAAGCAAGTTCAAGGCAGGTAAAAAAAAAAAATAAAGCAGCATCCATAGGGAGGGCCTTTATAAGGTCTTGTGAAATTTGTGAGGTTACCCTTCTGTGTTGTATAGTGAGCCATTTCATGTTTTTAGAATAGGGGTAAGTGCAGGATTTAACCGGTAGTTGGAAAGTTTAACAAACCATGGGAGTTTGTCCCTCAGCAAATTCCTCGGGGGGAATCTTCTTTCGTAATCTTGCTGAAAGATATGGGTCTGTTGGGACAGAAAAGATGGACGTTGGGAGGGAAAATGGTTTTGCAGAAGATTAAATACGCTCTGTTATTAAAGGAACAGACTTTTTTTTTTTTGTCTAGTAGGAGACGCGACCAGGTTAATAACTTTCATCTTAATACAGGTTTTCATTTTTCACTGGGAGACATAACCAGGATTTTAACTTCCATCTTAGTACAGGAAAACTTTTTCCTTTGAACTACAAAAGTACAGCGATTCTTGACCGGTATAGAAGAGGCAGGCTATAAAGCTTAACAATGACCTCTGTGCTTACTTCCTCAACCGGGTGACTGAATAGCGCCAGTCAAACCATCGGGTAGAAAGTTTGAATTCAGGAGAGGACACATGGTTCAGTAACCAAGGTTTTGCTAAGGAAAGTGTAGGATAGTCTTTGATCTCAGTCAGCCAGAGTTCCCGAAGTATCAGAGCGTAATGGGGAAAGATCGAAAGGTTGGAATCACAGAAATCTGAGCGGTCAAAAGCCCCAGGAGGGGAAGCTGTTTCATAGGTGTAATTTGAAAGGAAAAAGATCAAGAGTATTAGATGCGTGACTGTGACGATTTCGAG
>NC_089766.1:6261007-6318507 GCF_040412425.1 Macrobrachium rosenbergii
ATATATATATATATATATATATATATATATATATATATAGAGAGAGAGAGAGAGAGAGAGAGAGAGAGAGAGAGAGAGAGAGAGCTTGCACCGGGCCGTAGGAGTCTAGTGGAAACGACAGTGGGTGACAATGAGGCCGGAGAGCCAACTTTTGTATTTATAATTTTTCAAATATTGTATTTATTTGTTTATTTTACTTACTGAATTGCATTCGGGTGATATAACCACTGTAAGTCCTTTTAACATTGACAGGATGTGTCTACCAGACATAATTATGACATTCGATGACGTATATGACATTTCAGTAGGTCATTCCCGATAAGCGATAACTCTTATCTACGAAGGTATTTGGTTCCGTGTTACTTTCGAAGTTACATCTTGTAACGCATACAGAACTCATTGTAACATAACCAAAGTAATGTCACTGTAAATTGCCCTTGATCACGATAAGTCTGAAATCGTTGAAAAATTAGATTACTTATCGTCTTATCTTAAGAAATCTTGTAACACCTAGAAAGCTTTTGTGAGATAAACTCAAGGAGCAGGTATATAAGCCTTGCTGACTGTACCAGTAGTGAGTCTTATTCTTGAAGTGAAAGAATTTACACTGATATTTATTTATTTAATTTTTTTATTTTTTGAGAAGTTTGAATTCATTCATCAAGTTTTGATTTTAGCAACTTCTTGCGTTCTGGTCTGTTTCTCTAAAGTTAATGTTATAGTTTCACTTCTGTATTGAAATTTGAAGTCGTTTGTTTGGTTCAGTCTTTTGTTGAAACAGATATACTGAGAAATTTCACTCATTTGCTTTGGGAATTGAAAGGAAAGAAATCTTAGCTCCAGATCTTATCAAAGGCCACTTCGCAGATAAAGTTAATGATCTTATAATATATATATTTTTTTACGTACCGTAACCTTTTAATATGAAATCCCCAGTCTAAAGTGCAATAAGAAGCAATAAGTCTGTTGTAATAAATTATAATCTCAGATTTAAATGATCAAACAACAATATTAGGCCTTTGTCGTTTCTGATGGTAATCCCAACACATTAGCATTACCCCAAAACATAAAATATAATAGGAAAATTATTTATACCTTTCACATTGTAAGTAAAAGACAATTACCTAGAAGGTGATACAATCAGTGACATTTAATTGTTTATCTTCAACGAGTGAATCTTGAGGAATCTTAAATCCTTCTAAAAAGAAGAAGAAGAAGAAGAAGAAAAAGAAAAACAAAAGTAAGTCCCCAGCCAAATTTTTCAAGATGTCCTTAACAGACGGCCTTCCACTGATCGTCAGTAAGTACAAAGTTCATCAAGAATCCTTCCCCTTTCGTTCCTTTTACTGTACTTCCATTCATATTCTCTGTCTTCCATCTTACTCTCCAGCCTCTCCTAACAGTTGATTCATAGTGCAACTGCTTTGAGGTTTTCCTCCTGTTACACCTTTCAAACCTTTTCACTCTCAATATCCGTTTCAGCGCTGAATGATCTCGTAGGTCCCAGCGCTTGGTCTTTGTCCTAAATTCTATATTCAATTCATTTCAAGAATTCTAAGAAATTTGGTAAAATGGATTTCGTACATTTGATCGCCACCCGCTTTATGATTAAGCGAGGTTGGCAATGCGGTTTGTTCTTGACGTTCCGTGCGATATTACTTGTAATTTGCGTTTGATATTATTATTATTATTATTATTATTATTATTATTATTATTATTATTATTATTATTATTATTATTATTATTATTATTGATGATGGCGATGGGTGTAAAACAACAGCAAGAACAGTAATAATAGAAATGATGATGATGATAATAATAATAATTATTATTATTATTTTTTTTTCTATCAGTCATCCTATTCGACTGGGTGGTTTTTATAGTGTGGGGGGGTTCCGGGTTGCATCCTGCCTCCTTAGGAGTCCATCACTTTTTATTATTATTATTATTATTATTATTATTATTATTATTATTATCCCTTAATCAATTTCAGTTTAATCCTGAGCGTTGCAAATGGATAATAATAATAATAATAATAATAATAATAATAATAATAATAATACCCCTTAATCAATTTCAATTTCACCCAGGAGTCTGCAATTGTCAAACAACTCAAGCAACTGAAAAGTGTCACCAAGTGATCAATGAACTTCAATTTTTACATGTTTTTATCCTTGTAAATATGTGACTCAGTCTAAGCACTTTGAAACTGCTTGTGGTCACGAACCGTGGCTGTAAGACCCATTGTTCCGTGAAGAACAATGGACTGTTCTTAAGTCCCCCAACTCGTTCTTCTTCTTCCTCTTGTTTTCTTCTGGCCTGGGCAAGAAAAGGACGCTTGGTTGTCCTTCCCGTTGGCTTTTGTTGCTGTTCAGTGGTCAAGAATGTAATTGGCTGATTCGTTCGATAGGCCAAGATGGGCATTTTGTGATTAATTGGGCATTGGACCCACTTGCTTCCCATGCATTTTGCCCACTACTGGGCATTGGACCAAGTACCTTGACATGCACGATGCCCACTGAAGGGCACTGGAAACTGCCAAGACGGGCATTTTGCAAATTAATGGGCACTGGATCCACTAGCTTCCCGTGCATTGTGCCCACCAGTGGGCATTGGTCCCAGTGCCAAGACGAGCATTTCTTCCACAAATGGGCACTGGGCATAATGCCTTTACATGCATTTTACCCACTAAATGGGCACTGGAGTCACTGCCTCGAGATGCACGATACCCACCAATGGGCACATAACCCAGTGCCTTGGCAAGCACGATACCCACTGAACGGGCACTGTACCCGGTGCCCCGACATGAAAGATACCCACTAAATGGGCACCGGGGCCCAGTGCCTTCACATTCACGGTACCCCATGAAGATCACGTCCCCTATATTGGTTTAAATTGACGTCCCAGAAAGTTTCTCTAGTAACTCGGGGTCTTTTTGAACTTTCTTCTTCTTTGTTGCCATGCGACATACTTATTATTATTATTATTATTATTATTATTATTATTATTATTATTATTATTATTATTATTATTATTATTAACTTCTCTATTCATTTCGAATTGATGTTTATATATATATATATATATATATATATATATATATATATATATATATATATATATATATATATATATATATATATATATATATATAATATTCTTTAATTGCAGTCTCCTGAAATGCAAAGAGAGAGAGAGAGAGAGAGAGAGAGAGAGAGAGAGAGAGAGAGAGAGAGAGAGAGAGAGAGAGAGAGAGAGAGATTTAATATCAGTCTCCTGAAATGCAGAGAGAGAGAGAGAGAGAGAAATTACCTGTAGATTGCTTCAAGAGGAGAAAGACTATATGCACCTCTCTCTCTCTCTCTCTCTCTCTCTCTCTCTCTCTCTCTCTCCAATTGTCACCCCACGATGAGTACATAAGATAACCCATTCAAAAGGCGCATGCTGATAAGATAGCCTGGCGTCCAATCTTACACAGTAGCTTTTTAGCGAGCGTTGCAAGTGACGGTATTCGCGCAAACCGAGAAATTATTGTCGAATTTTTCGCGAAAAACGCCAAATTTACCAGTAAAACTCACTAAAATATTCGCGAATAATGTTAGATTCATTGGTAGTTGGAGAAGATCGCGAATATTTGGCTAATTATGAAAAAGAAGATGGAATAATTGATAGTCATTCATGAAGTACAAGGAAACTGAATAAATATGAATAAGATAAAAATAGTGATTTATTAGGCGTTAAACTGTTCAGAATTATAAGGAGTTATTTTTGGTATTTTGAAGCCTCTTAACGAAATCTAAAGCGAAGAAAGTCAAAATACGAGATTATTGTTGTGAAACTCGTCAGAATAATGAATAATTCATTCCGAAACCTCAGAATTTGAAAAAGGACCTGTGTTAAGGCATTGTGTCAACATAAATTTGGGTAAACTAAATCGTATACGGTTTAGATCAGAAAATATGAAAAAATAGAATGTCTAGTTATCAAAAAAAGAATTAAGGTTAACAATTGAAAAAAGAAATTTTTATATAGATTGTCTTGGAGAACTTGAGGAGGGATGGTTATTCACAAAAAATAGGGAAACGTATTAGTTCGTGCAACTTAGGAATTGTTTTTATATTTTTATGATAACGTAAAAATATGCAATGTTGATCTTGAATTTGAGGGAAGCGTGCAAGACATATATATGTGGGTTGGAACTTCGTAAAAACATGCAAGTTATGATTATTAGTGAAAAATGTCAATACAAAGGAGAAATAGTCATGGAATTGAAGTAATTAGGAAAAAAAAGTTAAACAACATCAGATAAAAGAAATTTATCTTGTCAGTTATGATGCTAAAGATATTGTGGTCGTAATGCATGACAGATAATATGAAAAGAGCTAAATAAATATCATTAAACTGGAATGTATAAAAATCTTGAATTGAAATGCTGAACAGTCTTTAATGCCAATTATATAAAAAAGAACTTTTTGGCATCCTGAAATTTTAAAACTTGAGAGAATTTAACCCTTAATTTCTCTACATAAAATGTTATGCCTGTAATTTAACAACCTATACTTAATACAATATTAAACTAACTTTAATTTCATCTTATTTTCTTAAATGATAAATATTCCAGCCGCTGGAGAGTGAAAAAAAGTATAAAGGTGAGAAATAACACTAAAGTCATACCGAGCGATTCGGACGTTTCCCCCCCCGAATCATGACCGAGTCGACGCCACTCATACGCTTGATGCGTTTCGGTGAGTTTTTGACTTTGACTTCGTCGGGCTGGTGGTGGCGGGGAGTGTTTTTGTGTTTGTCTCAAAAAAAAAATAAAAGCAAAGGTTTCGGACGCGCAGTGCTTTTTGTTTGCTTGTTGGTAACATGAAAAGGAGACGTGTTACATATTAACAGGAATATGAAGGTTACTGAGAGGTTACTAACTAAAGCTAGTTTTTAAGGACCTAGAGAAAGACGTGGTTGTTTGTTTTGTGGTAACTAATATTTTTATTAACTTTATAAATATTTATATATATATACATATATATTATACATATTTATATTTATTTAGGAAATACTGGATACTTTCATTTACACTTATAATATTCATAAAAACAAAGATTTACTCAATATATTTATAACTATCAGAAAATAACTTAGTAATTAATGAAAGGATATTAACCCTTATCAGCTGCTGAGTTTAAATTTTGATTCTTATAATGTAAATGAAATAATTACAAATAAAGGATTAACAATAATAATAATAATAATAATAATAATAATAATAATAATAATAATAATAATAATAATAATAATAATAATAATAATAATAGCATCATCAACATTGGAATAAAGGATGAAATGCACGATAATATTATTTAGATATCACAGAAACTATAATAATGATAATAGTAATTATAATAATAATAATAATAACCAAGAAATCAACCTTAATATTACTGTTGTACTTTATCGGTGACCATTACTATTTTGACGCCGGCTTATATTGCTAAATAAACACAGAAAATAAAGCATCGATTAATAATCATAAAAATATTATTTGTGGTTGTGCGTGGAGCTTGGGTTGCGGTTATGGTTGGGTCATGGTTGATTTAGGTTAAGGTCAGGTCAGGTTAAAGGATGCATGGTTAGATTGATTTCTGATTGATTTTTACGTTTTTATGTCAGCTGAGGTGAGTGGCTGTGTATAGTTTGTTTATGTTGTTTGTTTTAGTTTTCTTTTGGTTTGTGCATGTGTTTATATATATAATATAATATAATATATATATATATATATATATATATATATATATATATATATATATATATATATATATATATATATATATATATATATATATATAATCTTTCTGTTCCTGGTACATAAGCTAATATGTAATTACCATATGTATTTACTTTTCAGTTGTTTTTATTATATCACTCACAAGTCGGTATATGAATTGAATCTTCGTGAAAACACCTTTTTTTTTTTTGCAGGAACTTAAGTTAACGAGATGTTAATAATCACGCTGATTTTGCATAAAAAAACCAAAAGTATTACACACCTCAAATATGGTTCCGTCAATAGATTTCACTACAGCAATTCCATATTGAGTTTATTATTTTCCGCAGATTTTGCATAACGTCCGGAAGTACATGCGCGCGCACGGGGGTGCATGCACGCCCGCTCACGCATGCGTAAAAGTCAACATTCCTCTCATGCAACTGTGTAATGACAAGTCCCATAATGCCTCTTTGTTCAGCCATACACTGTGTCCCTCATCTCCTATCAGTTTAGTTATTTCATTTCTTCTTTTTCTTCTCTATGCAGCATTAGCTCTCTGTCTTAATTTGTTAAAAAGTATTTTATTGTTTTATAATAACCACAGGAATTCGTTTTTAGTTTTCTGTAAAAGAAAACTATTGTGCCGGCTTTGTCTGCCAGTCCGCACTTTATTCTGTCCGCCCTCAGATCTTAAAAACTACAGTTTTTATTTGATTTAAGGTTAAAGTTAGCCATAACCGTGCTTCTGGCAATTATATAGGATAGGCCGCCACCGGGCATTGATTAAAGTTTCATGGGCCGCGGCTCATACAGCATTATACCGAGACCACCGAAAGATAGGTCTATTTTCAGTGGCCTTGATTATACACTGTAGCGGCTGTGCGGAATGCTCGATTTATTCGGCGCATATTTTACCCTTTTTTTTTCTATAACCCGGAATATTGCCCTCAAAAGCTTTGCAACCTATATACCCCTCCTTTATCCTTTGAAGCTCGTGGAAGTCACATTTTGCAACTATAAATAGCCTTTATTTTTCCCACTCAACTCCATAGACAACTCTCATTTTCCAACAATTCCATAAACAACCTTTGTTATTTCCCCACAACTCCATAAAGGACCCTTATTTCCCCAGAGGTCCATAAACAACCCTTAGTTTTCCTTTCATCTCCATAAATAACCCTTATTTTCCCTTTCATCTCCATAAATAACCCTTATTTTCCACCTCAGCTCCGTAAACAACCCTTATTTTTCCTTTCATCTCCATAAATAACTCTCATTTTCCACCTCAGCTCCGTAAACAACCCTTATTTTCCCACTCTATCCCATAAACAACCATTTTTCCCCTCCGTATTCCATGAACAATCCTCCGTTTTCCCATTATTTCAGAAGACCTTTTACCCTCTGACTCCACAAACAAGCCTTATTTTCCCCTCTCCCTGGAAACAAGCCTTATTTTCCCCTCTCCCTGGAAATAAGCCTTATTTTCCCCTCTCCCTGGAAATAAGCCTTATTTTCCCCCTCTCCCTGGAAATAAGCCTTATTTTCCCCTCTCCCTGGAAACAAGCCTTATTTTCCCCTACACTCTGTTCCCCTTCAATGCTGTACCCCCTGCGAGGGAAGAGTATTAAAAAAATATAACACTTACGTAAACATAAAAACATTGTAAGATTATGTCGTGACCTTTCGTGCGGTCTTTTTGTAAATGAGGAAAGTCAGGTCACGCGAGAATATGAGGGGAAAATGAACGAATAAATCTGGTAAATACACAAGATTTATCGAAAACGAAGTTGAGACGTTATGATTTTGATTTTTTAAAAATATTTTTTAAATGTGCTTGAGAAAGGAAATGTATCGGTTTTTATTAAAGTATAATAGTTTCTATGTTATTAAGAGATGTTATTTTGATGATATGCAAAAATTACTTTTTTCTTGCATTCATATGAGGACCTGAATGTCCTTTTTCTCAATCGTATAAAAAAAAGCGTGACAGATATCCTGAAATTAAGAGAGAACAAGATTAAAAAAATTACCATATTTTCCACTTAACATCACAGTTTAAAAGTCTTAAGGGCAAAAAATAAAAGAACACAAAAGACCTCTGTATTTGATTCATAGCGCCAGACTTCGTGATTGCATGAAAGGCGTTAATTTTCCTTTGTCATGCACGCGGTCACGAGCCCAGTCAAGCTACGCTGAATGTTTTAGTCATGACTGGAGAAGGTGGAGGGTTTGACAGACAGTCAGACCTGTGCTTGTTTGGGACAGGTAACCATTGGCGACTGTCTCGAGTATCTCGACTCACTCCGATCAACGTTATGGAGAAGAAAACCACCTGTCTTGCTCAGATTGAGAAAGATCCCCCTATTGGTCAGTTTTGTTTTACAGTCGTTCCTGATTGGTCAGTTTTGTCCTGTAGTCTTTCCTGATTGGTCCCTTATAGTTTTGTCAGAGTTTCTGTAGATTCTCGTGACTGGACAGTTTTTTGTTTACTAGATTAACCCGATTAGTCAGGTTTCGATGGAGTCAGGTGAGGTAAATGGGTTGATTTCGCGCGTTCAGTGTAGTTTGTGTTGAGGTATAACCGCGCAACAGTTTCTTGGCAAACTGTTACTTAGTTCCTCTCTAATGTTGTGAATGTGATACTTCTAACCACGCGTCAACCTGAATTTCAACCGTATTACATATATGGAAAACCTCGAGGAGACACCTCTTTCACAAATGGACAATAACATTTCTCTGTCCACGAATGATAAATAGATATTTCTGAGCCATCAAGCTGGTTAAGGAAAGTAAGTCGAGCGCAGTCATAACCTGTGTTTTAATACAAGATGCCTTTACCAAGCGTGGATTTGGCCAAGTGCATTTTAATAAGAGTGCAAGCACGTAAGTTGAATTTCGTCATTTTATTTGTAACATTCATTGGCATGTAAGATATTAAAGTAATTAGGGAAAACTGAAGTAAGAGGAGAAGCCCAGACAATAACTGTAGAAATAAGTTTGATTACTGCTTCCTTCCTTTAAAGTCTTAGCGTCGTGCTGAGGCCACATCCATAACATTTCGCAATTTTTAAAAATCTATTGAGCTGTTGTATCCTAGTCATACTACCAGGACGTGACAGTTGCCAGTTATCGCTGGACAGTTATGAGTATTTGGCAACTCTTTGGGGTGGGCGTGGCTTTTATGTTAACTTAAAAAACATTGAGATATTGGCGTCACAAACAACTCGCCAGGTTTATACTGTATATTAGAATTAGTCATATATTCGCACGTAAAAAAGACCCAGTTACTTCTCCTCATTACGAAAGAAGCTAAAAGGGAAAATAAACAAAACTGCATATAAGGATATTCTCACACCACCCTTTAGAAAGTAGATTACGGAACCCTTCTACTTATTTGAGAGGGGTAGCTAATGGTCATGCAAAGAAAGGTTACTGAACTCATTTAAATAAATGAATGCTAATGGAGGTGACCCTTTTTGGGGGAGCCTGCTGATTTCTGTTGGTACTTTGGAGATGGTCGATTTGAATGCGGGTGTGTGTTTGTAAGTTTTTATTCTTATTAGCTGTTAATGAATGGATTCGTAGCCACTTGTGTATGTCTTTTTTTGTATTTTTAGCAGCCATATTTTATGTATATAAATAAACAAGGGATACAAGCACACAAGATAATGTAAACATGTATGTGTATGTAAAACACGTCATAAACACAGGTCGACAACTTACCACATACATCTCACAAGCATGTTGAAAACAAGTAACCAACATTGTTTGTCGAAGCTAGTGCAAATGCAGTCATAATTACCATTGAGTTGTTGATTTGTATTCCATGTGTTTGTGTTGTTTGTGACATGCGTGTGATAAGTTGGAGACGTTTATTTGGTGTCAAGTGTCACCTGTCCATACAGTGATGGTATCTTGAGAACTACAGTGAGTCACTGACTTGCATTTAGTCTGTTTGTAATGTTCGCGACTTATGAACGATAAGTTGGCAACTCGTGACCGATAAGTTGGCGACTTGTGAGCGATAAGTTGGCGACTTGTGACCGATAAGTTGCCAACATTTAATTGGCGTTAGTTTCACCTGCCCATAGACTGATAGCGTCTTCAGGTGGTTGAGAGCGGACTTCGCATAGTTAAGTGTCCAAACCAGAAGGTTTAGCGATGGCATTGTTAGAACATTTGTGGAAATACTTTTGTCAGTTGCCAAGATTTTAATTAGAGAAGTCGATAGCTTGAGAGTCTTGGCCATTGTTTTGTTTGTTTATGCGAATCGTATAAAGCGGGTATTCACACTGCGGCTTATGCATATTTTTTATGTACCAAATGTTTGTGAAGGTACACAAATTATATATAATATATATATATATATATATATATATATATATATATATATATATATATGTGTGTGTGTGTGTGTGTGCGTGTGTATGTATGTATGTATGTATGTGTGGTATACTTCGATTTATGTGTAGTTTTTATGTACCATATGTTCATGTAGTCACACACACATATATATGTATGTATGTATGTATGCATGTATGTCTATATACATGGTGTATAAACTTCATGAAATATCACATTTGGTTACTTTCTATGATTATCAAAATTATCATATTCTGATTGAACGGAACATTTTCTCAGACTTACAAGGCAAACAAAATAAAAAATAAATTAAATGAATTCGTTTCTCAAGAGTCGTTTCATAATACAAACTAAATTCATTTAGACTAACACAGTGAATGTGGTTGCTTAGCGTTTATTTCCGGAGAACCAAGTAGGAAAATATCTTGCATTTTATTTCGGTTCAATTTTGGCTCGGGATATGTGCTGCAAAGCCCCTCTGTTTCCTTTTGAAATACGGAAGACTGACTCTCTCTCTCTCTCTCTCTCTCTCTCTCTCTCTCTCTCTCTCTCTCTCTCTCTCTCTCTGTCGGTGTTCATGTATGTTGTGTACGTATACTGTTTAAAGATGAAATATATTGAATAAATAAAGATAAATAAATAAACAATAAAATAAATAAAATATCAATAAATAAAAGAATTAAATAAATAAATACAATAAATAAAAATATAAATAAATAAAAAATTAAATAAATAAATAAAAGTAAAAAAATAATAAAAAAATAAAAATTTGTAAATAAATAAGCATAAATAAATAAAAAAAAGTAATTAATGAGTAATTAAAAATAAATAAATGAAAATACATAAATAAATAAATATGTGTGTGTGTGTGTGTGTGAGAGAGAGAGAGAGAGAGAGAGAGAGAGAGAGAGAGAGAGAGAGAGAGACTTTGTGTCCCAGTTGGAACCAGTCTGTCTGTATATATGTGTGTGGGTTAAGGCAAAAGAGAGAGAGAGAATTTCAGTGCTTAATAAACCTAAATGCTTTTGTCCCATCGCATCACACTACACTTATCAAACCCGTTAGCTTTCGGGCCTTATTATAACCCATTGCCTCTAGCACCAGTCATCTCTGCATTATTGCAAGCTATGGCACTATAGAACCCCTCCCCCAATCTTCTTATGTGCCATGGGACAGGCATAAATGTCTCGAGGCATAGTTGCGTAACTTTGATGTGGCAACGAGTTTAATGGGGTGAAACTGGACTGACGCTAGATGGTTCGCGTTAAGACTGATAAAACTGACTCTCTCTCTCTCTCTCTCTCTCTCTCTCTCTCTCTCTCTCTCTCTCTCTGTCTCTCTCTCTCTCTCTCTCTCTCTCACACACACACACACACACACACACACACACACACACACACACACACACACACACAGAGTTTATATCCAGCACTGTAGTATTCTAATATATTCTGTCTTCTATACTGTATATCCATTGTATGATATCACCTCTCTCTCTCTCTCTCTCTCTCTCTCTCTCTCAAGGGAGCAAAGCGAAGGAATGCTTTGGTATAATCATTAAAAAAAACTATTTTCGTACTACTAATACTACTCTCTCTCTCTCTCTCTCTCTCTCTCTCTCTCTCTCTCTCTCTCTTTCTCTCTCTCTCTCTCTCTCGGAAAGCGAGAAACGAAGACGAGAGGAAGACATTCAATCATTCGTAATTCCCGAGAGAGAGAGAGAGAGAGAGAGAGAGAGAGAGAGAGAGAGATTCGGTGAAGGGAAACGGTGGGAGAAGGAAAGGAGGTTGAGGAAAGGGGGGGATGGGGAGGGGGAAAGTGAGGAGAAAACCGCTGGTTTTGGGGGGGAGGGGAACATTTGGAGCCGAGGAACCAGTTGTGGTGTAATTGGTGTCTCTGAAGGAACACGGACGCAAAGTGCTCTTGAGTTATCTTACGCCTCTGGTGTTTGATTCCCTTTGACTATCGTACGATTTTGACGGAGTATTATTGTGCTTTAATCCGTCATGTCATACATGAGGAATTTGTCAAGATGAGTAAAGGGATTTTGTGGGTTTTTCCCGTCGCGTTGTAATTAAATGATACAGAAAAACCACTTGATCTAAGTGTTTGCAAGTCATGACACATTTTTAACTCGCTGCGTAAAAGGAACCAGTGTGCGAGATTGCAGATAAAAGTATGTTACAATTGTGAGAAATTATGTGGTGAAGTTTTACAGTTAAACGTACGTTGCAAACTATACTATTTATGAAAATGGTGAATATGTAAAAAAAACTTAAGATTTTGCAAGCTTGCCAGTGTTTGAATACTTTCATGAATTTGATCTGAGAATCACAACACGGAAAATGTTATCCCGTTTGCGCCTCCGTAAGTTTATGCAATATAATTAATTTAGATATTTACGGGGAAAAATTATATAATTAGCTTAAAATATTTGATTTGTTTCCTAGTTAATAAGTAAATGTTATGCCCTTGGCAAAATCTGGTATTGCCGGAAAAAATTATTTTTTGTGTTTATATCATCCTAATTCGATTTCAAAGGACAGTTAATTAAAAATTATATAGGACTGTTCATCAAAGATAAAGATATCCCCCCCCCAAAAAAAAACTAATCAAAATTGTAATCCGTTGAAAAAACCCAGCTTTGCAAATTCAGAAACGAGCTTCCAAAACCATTTATAGAAAAACCCAGTGCCGAATTATTGCAAGATGTTTCCGTCAAAACCTGACAAAAAGAAGAAAAGACCCGGTCTGCTTTCCTTGAAGAAGCTACGCAAGAACACGATCGTAGACTTCAGGAATGGAAAGATTTACTTCAGACCCAGTAAGGCTGTGGTGGTTTCCTGCTGTGTAGGCCTACTTAACCACCGCTGCGTTTGCCGAGACTAACAGCGAGTTTCGCCTTGTATTTATGGTTCTTTAAAATGAATGTTTCCTTTGACGTACGGAAATTTAAACGGGGAATTAACATACCTTTTGTTTGGACTAACTGCTGGTTGGTTTTTGTGTCGTTTTATTAAGTCTCTTGAGTGAAAGTAAACCTCTTCCTATTGTTGTTTACGTTTGAAGTTATGGGTTTTCAAGTTAATTGTATCGAAATGTGGCGTTCAAATCCCGTAGACTTTATTCAATGAAATTTTATCTGAGATTAAGAGATCACTGTATAGAAGTGAATAATAATAATAATAATAATAATAATAATAATAATAATAATAATAATACTTGTTACTATTATAAAATTTAATTTTATGTTTATGAAATATAATAATAAAAATAATTTATTATTATTATTATTATTATTATTATTATTATTATTATTATTATTATTATTATTATTATTATTATGCCTCACATTTAATTATAACCGATAACTGTTTCCACGTAAATGTCTTCTCAAACTACATGCATTATCAATATTTTGCTCTTACGGGATAAGTGTTTTTATCACTTAATTAGATAACCTCAGTAAGGGTAAACATTCTAAATATATTGTTAACGGATAATTGTGGTATTTTAATAATGATGAAGACAAATTGTTCGATAACTTATTCTGATATTTTTTGGAGTTACCTTGGGGTGGGATTATTCTCTCTCTCTCTCTCTCTCTCTCTCTCTCTCTCTCTCTCTCTCTCTCTCTCTCTCTCTGACTGCATTAAGGAAAAAATAAAACCAAGATTAAAAAGGTGTTTTGATGATAAAAAAGACTAAAATGTTTCATGACTCATTCTAATAATTATTGAAGTTACTTTTGAGTGGGACCTCTCTCTCTCTCTCTCTCTCTCTCTCTCTCTCTCTCTCTCTCTCTCTCTCTCTCTCTCTCTCTCTCTCTACAAGAATCTTTCTCACATTACCAGTTATTCGGAGAAGAAGCTTACACAACCGTCCGTTATTTTGGAAAGAGGTTTTGGCAGGACGTGCAGAGAGAGAGAGAGAGAGAGAGAGAGAGAGAGAGAGAGAGAGAGAGAGAGAGAGAGGGAGACTTCCAGCTCCTACCTGCTTCCCCCCCACCCGCTCCCCCCAACCTCCCTTGGGCAGAATGCCAGATAAGAAGGGCAAGGGATAAGGTATTAGTACTTTGTTGAACCCACGTGAAACAATGTTTCCTAAAACTGGTATCTCAACCTGTTTGTTTATAAGTAACAATATTGCCTTAAACGTTTTGTGTATTATGCGTTTTCTTTATTAATTAAACGTTTCTTTGGCTTTGACACCTTGTTTTCTCACCCATTCTCGCTCGAACCAGATTAAATTAGTGAGGTTTTTGCATGTTTTAATAATGGATATTTCCCAGGCCACATTGTGACCCATTAACTCTCCGGCGGCCGCCCCCCCACCTTCTCTATCCTATTATCTCCTATATCTTTTGTCTTATCTGTTACGTCCATTAATAGAAGCTCGTTGTTGATAGAAACCTATCAAATGATAAGAATGATTAGATGGGAGGACAAGTGAGCGTTGGAAGAGGTACGGGAAATTAACAAAGCTTTTCTTTATCGATAAATTATTATAATATGATTTTTTAATTAATATATCTTAATTGAGCCTTTTTCGAGTGTTCATATAAATAAGCTTTTATTTAGTCTTAATATTATTGAATAACTTCTGCCTTACTTGTGTGGTTGAACATTATTTTTGCTTTCATAAATTAAGCCACTGTCCAGTTGGTATAAATACATGCATGTACCTCAAGTGAAGTTTTAGAGAGAGAGAGAGAGAGAGAGAGAGAGAGAGAGAGAGAGAGAGAGAGAGAGAGAGAGAGAGAGAGACTGGCTTTATTCTGTCTCACAGAAGCCGGGCTACTCAACAAACCTCCAGGTAGACAAAGCACCTACCCCCATCCCTCCCCTAGAACAATCAAGCAAGCAGATTCCGTGCTTTCGCAACATTCATCATCCGGAATAGATCGTTACTGGTGGTGTTTGCTGGTGAAGAACCTGCTGTATTTTGTTTGCTGGTATGATAGTTCCTGGTTACCTTGTATGCTGGCTAACTTTGTGCCTGCTGTATGTTTCTGCTGTATGTGAGTGTGTTTATGTTTGTATTGAATTCTCACGTTTGTACTATGCATATTGCGTATTTCATTAACACTGTATGCATTGTATTTCATGAATACTGTGTAAAATGTGTATTTCATTAATATACTTTCCTAATATATCATTAGGAATTATTTCCAGCTAAGCTCCTTGATTGTAATTACTGCTGTTAAAACGTCATAACTATATGAATGGCTTCTTTGAAATGGTTTTATCTTAGACTATAATCTAATTATTTTGTACTTTCCATAAAATCTCTGACTAGTCACTGTGTATGTATGTATGTATGTATGTATGTATATGATTTCAGTTCATTGTGCACGTATATTGAGGTAATATTTATATGCGAGAGTTATGCGTGTATTTACACTGTATACACAATCTTTTAGGTGTAGTATATAAAAAAAGTATATATGTTCTTAAGATTATAAAGCATATGTTTTCATAAGTTGCACGAAGAATATAAAGAATAGAGAGCAGAAGAAACGAAGACTGTAATAGTGCGTAAGAATACTTCATATCAAAGTATATAAGTTCAGCTCGATTGTTACAAATGCTTCAATAAATCATCCCTGTCTCTCTCTCTCTCTCTCTCTCTCTCTCTCTCTCTCTCTCTCTCTCTCTCTCTCTCTCTCTCTCTGAAGACGTAATGCAATTATACTGTTCTCCTACAATTGTGCTGTCTGTACAAATAGCTACCCAAAAGCCTATACCTTCCTCTCTCTCTCTCTCTCTCTCTCTCTCTCTCTCTCTCTCTCTCTCTACATCCCGGTTGGCAAGTAGCAACAGACGTGGCACTGCTTAGGAGAAGGAGTGCCACAAAGAGGTAATAGAAATAGGAGTCTGGGCGTCTGTGCCAGTTTTGCTAGAGAAACGCGAGAGGAGTTGTCTGGGAGAGAGAGAGAGAGAGAGAGAGAGAGAGAGAGAGAGTGTGTGTGTGTGTGTGTGTGTGTGTGTGTGTGTGTGTGTGTGAGAGAGAGAGAGAGAGAGAGACTTTTGGAGTAGCCAATTGTATGGACAGCACAGTTGTATAAGTAGAGATTTAATTATAATTGCATGATGCCTTGAGAGAGAGAGAGAGAGAGAGAGAGAGAGAGAGAGAGAGAGAGAGAGAGAGAGAGAGAGAGAGAGAGAGAGACTCTGACAGTGTACTTGTTGAAGACGCATTTTTTTTTGTCAAGCGTTTTTTCTTTATTTTATTGTTTTTTTCTCATATAGACTACGCAATTAATGTTTATCCCTCTAATATATATATATATATATATATATTTATATCATACATATATATATATATATATATATATATATATATATATATATATATATTTATATATATATATATATATATATATATATATATATATATATATATATATATGTATATATATATATACATATATATATATATATATATATATATATATATATATATATATATATATATATATATATATATATATATATATATAAAATACAACTAAATGCATTTAGGTGCACAACATTAACGTTGAAATTTTAAAAAAGATTAACGCCTGAATGTCACAAACAGATTAACATACATCTGAAAACTCAGCCGTGTGAAAAATGTTGTCGCCAGCATAATCCTATAATGGGTTCCTCTTCTATTTTTTTAGAGTCCTTTATAACTGTGCTTCAAGCCATATGTCATTGTCCGACTTAATTGGAGCTGAAGTATATAATAGATGTGTCACAGAGAGAGAGAGAGAGAGAGAGAGAGAGAGAGAGAGAGAGAGAGAGAGAGCCATATGGACAGCCCTTTTGTACAAGTATAAAATTAATTATAATGACATGACGTCTTGAGAGAGAGAGAGAGAGAGAGAGAGAGAGAGAGAGAGAGAGAGAGAGAGAGAGAGAGAGAGAGAGAGAGAGGGGTGGGGGGAATAGCCATATGGACAGCCCTATTGTACAAGTATAAAATTAATTATAATGACATGACGTCTTGAGAGAGAGAGAGAGAGAGAGAGAGAGAGAGAGAGAGAGAGAGAGAGAGAGAGAGAGAGAGAGAGTGCCATTGCTGGCATACTAAACTTAATACAAGATAAGGAAGGAAGAGCTATTAACTGATTGGTTCCTATCCTGTAATAGCTAGCTATTCATTATGATGACAAGATGTCACGGAGATTGTAGATGGGAGAATCTTCATTATATCGCTATCTGTATGTATGTATATGTATATATATATATATATATATATATATATATTACATATATATATATATATATGTATATATATATATATATATATATATATATATATATATATATATATATATATATATATATATATATATATATATATATATATATATATATTTTATTTTTGAATCTTGCCTATTTTTTAATTTGTTCAATTTAATCTTGTTTTTTGATGATTCTGTCATTTTTTCATGTTTTTGATAATAATAATAATAATAATAATAATAATAATAATAGTTCAACAAAAATATTAATTATAAACTGGCATACATATTTTGTTGCAATTTGGTACAACTGCATTAAGACCCATTAGCGGAAAAGTGAAATATAATTCTTATCATCTGATTTTCATGAGCACTTATAAAGAGCTTTTGCTGTTATGAGGCAGTGATAATGAGAGATAAGAACGCTTACTTGAGAGTTTGAGGCAAATAAGATAAAGACTGATCTCTCAGTGGCAATCCTTGACCTATTGAAGATTATTTTTTTTTTTTTCATTTTGTTATAAACTCGTTTTCTTTTGATAAGTGTGGTGTTTATTGTTATTTAATTTCCACGAAAAGTCATTTTGATCTATTTCTGAGAGAGAGAGAGAGAGAGAGAGAGAGAGAGAGAGAGAGAGAGAGAGAGAGAGAGAGAGAGAAATGGTTCAATGTTTTGTTTTTGTTTTCCAGTGAAATGAAAAAAAAATCGTCTCAAAATAATAACACGGTGACGTCAGGCCACCTGAGAGAGAGAGAGAGAGAGAGAGAGAGAGAGAGAGAGAGAGAGAGAGAGAGAGAGAGAATCCATTCCAGCTCCTTAAGAATTTTTGGGCTTTTCCTTTTTGTTCCCGTAATAATAAAAACACTTTTATTTGCACTTTTATGTCACACCACTTTCTAGTTACAGCCAACTGGTAGTCCCCCTCCCCTCCCTCTCCCCTACCTTCCCTTCCCAACCCCCCACCTCCCCATGACTCATACAGCTGAATGGAAGTCCTCAGATGACACAATATTAATAGAACTTCCCTTAATGAGGCGAGAATATAATTTAACGTCAGATTACCTGTGGTCATTGTACCCTAGAACCTCAGGTCAGGATCAAAGTAAACCTTTGAGGTCAGAATGGTGATTGATAATGTATTTTGAGGACGGGCATTGTAACTCTTTATTTACAGTCTTACCCTTTCTTGGGGGTATTATTTTCCTAGGGGTGGGGTGGGGTAAGGGTTTATTGAAGGAGGAGGTTGTGTAGGGCGGGTGGGGAGGGTCATTGAATGAGGTGGTGGCTGAGGTACATGAGATTGCGCGTTGAAATTTATTTATTCATTACGTTTATTTTTTTGCATATTCCATTATTCATCTGTTCATGAATCTATCTGAACAATGATCCCATCTATTTGTTTATCTTATTCATTTCGTTTATTTATTTATTAATTTTTTGCATATTCCTTTATACATCTACTCAGGAATTTATCGTACGAATTATCCCATTGCTTTATTTTATCTCATTTTTTGGACTTATTTGTCACCAACAGACCCGATTTGGTTGCCCAAATTAGGTTTGGGCGCAAACAGTTCATCGCAACATCTACCATTCTTCCTCTCAGTTAAATTCAGCTTCCACACTTTATTATCATAAAGGAGGACTCTTCTAGCAATCCCTTATTGCAGTGTTCGTGTGTGTGTGTGTGTGTGTGTGTGTTTCATTTCCAGGTTTCCAGAATGAGCGTGGGGAAAGGTGGACTGTCCTTAATTAGTTATTAGAACGGTATAATTTACATATCTGGAAGCGAATCAAGGCATGTGCTATGATCATTAATCTTCTTTGATTTGTATGCTTTGCAGAACAGACCATGGATATGTATACATATTTATATATATGTATATATATATATATATATATGTATATAATTCACCATATTATCCACAGAACAATTATTCTTTAATTTCACTATATTGACTGCAATTATATCCCTGATTATATACTTGTTTATTTTTTCACTTCTACGCACTAGTTCCCGCAAAGACGTTTTTACTGAAGAAAATTAAATTAACCAATACATCGCTGAATAGAGCTGCAACAACAACAATAAAAACAACAACAAAAGAAAAAAAAAACTGTCGTATCGAACGGTTCCATCCACGAGCGTTGGGGAAGCTTTTTTTTTTTTTTTTGTCACTTTGGAAATAAAAATAGTTTGCTATTTCCCGTAAAGTTTTGATGAATAGATAGACAGATAGAAAGATAGATAGATAGATAGATAGATATGCACATAGATAAATGAATAAAAAAAGGGCGAGAAAGTAAAGAAAAGTATGAGAAGGGCTGTGATAAGTTTCGTGAGGGGAACAAAGGAATTGTAGCTTTAGATTTCCACACACACACACACACACACACACCACAGATAAATAGACAGACAGATAGACAGATAAAATAAGGCGAGAGAATGAAGAAGAGGATGAGGAGGAGCTGTGATAAATTTCGTGAAGAGAACGAAGGAATCTTGTCTTTACACACACACTCACACACACCCCTTCCCAAAAGGGGTCGCCCTTTGTAGTGAATGAATCGATTATTCATTCATCACTTTAATGGAGATTCGCATAGTATCTCTCTTGGTGTTACCTGTCTTCGATCCACTTCCCCCAAAGTATGTCTGGATATGGACCACAACCCCCCCTTCCCACTAACCCCCCCCCCCGCTTACTCTCCCCGTCACCAAGGTACTTCTTTCAAGCCTGTATAATTCTGAAAGATGAGTAAATGGAATGTATGAATAAATGTGAAAAAAATATATAAGCAAATTGATAAATAAATATAAATGAATAAATGGGAAAATATATAAGCAAGTAGGTAATTATTACAATATATGTGAATAAATGTGAATGTTATTTAAGCAAATAGATCACTAATAAAATATATGAATAAATGTGAAAAAATCTGTTAAGTACGGCTACAGATATGTAACTACATAATTCAGGTAAATAAATAAATAACTGAATTAGACAACTTAAAACCAGTTATAAAATTTTGCATGGTTCTAAAATTAATACTTTTAAAATTTTTTTATTAGATTTATTGTTAATTAATTTTAATAACTTTTGAGATTGGCCTTCTTCATTTTAACACATTCCTGCTCACGTTAAACTCCTACAGTCTGTTGCAAGTTTCTAAACAATGGTTGTGGGGTGAGGTTGCTCGCCTTACCCATGACCCGCCCACCCCCAAGATGGTGTTGGAAACAAGTTATTGTCTTTGGACTTGAGTTGGTTAATGTCTGTTATCAACAAATTAACTTTACAGTTAAAGTATTAAGTTAACGTGTGAAGGTTGTTAATATTTTGTTAAAATACAACGAAGATAAAGATTTTTTGAAATTTTGTCATAGATTTTAACACCATATATATATATATTTAATTTTATCATTTTATATCTAATGATTTAGTGAATGTTAACGTTATGATGAATATTGTATACATTATAATTAAACAGTGATATTAACTGGGATTCATCACATTATTAAGATGAACTCCTTTGGGTGAAATTATCAGTTATTCCAATTATTAATAATCTTATTTTTCTTTTTTTTGCAGTCCAGGATTCGGGGATGTCGACCCCAACATCCGCGAGAAAATTGTAAGTATATAAACTTTATATATAAACTTATATAAGTTTAAAAATATGTAGATAAGTATTTTAGTAAATAGAAGTGTATAAAATCTTTGGAAAAATTGTGTATACTTTGTAAGTCTTTTGGGGGTGTTTAGAAGGGGTTGACGTGCTGGTAATGAGCCCTGTTTGTTGGAATATATCATTGCCTTCATATAAGGGCTTAGAGTTGCCAGTCCCGTTGACCTCTACGTCTAAAAAAAAAAAAAACATTACATTTTAGTAAGGCGCGAAATTCTTTCTTGACTGAAAATTATTACCAAAAGTTTGATTACGTTGTCGTCGACTCTCGTGACAGTTGACTGCATTCTATAATATCTCTCTCTCTCTCTCTCTCTCTCTCTCTCTCTCTCTCTCTCTCTCTCTCTCAGTATACAACCCCCTTCAATTACTTAATTATATTGACAAGCGTCCCTCCCCCCTTCAAGAAACACTCAACCAATTGTATGTAATAGCTTCACCTTCAATGGTGTCAAACGGGTCGGTACTATGTAATCACTCAATTTTTAAAAAGAAGTTAGAATTTATATTAACTAAGTCTACGGACAACTTTTGTAATGCGCATGCGTTTGTGTGAATATGTGTATTTCGTGTCATCTATTGTATGTACAGGTTTGTGAGTAAGTGGGTTTATTTTCTTTCATACACACACACACACACACACACACATTATATATATATATATATATATATATACATATACATACATATATATATATATATATATACATACATATATATATATATATATATATATATATATATATATATATATATATATATATGTACATACATACTGTAGTTAGCTAATTTAGGTTAAACCCAAAATGTTTGTTTTGTTGTTGACAATAAATAGGAAACTATTAATTTTCTCTTTCTCTCTCTCTCTCTCTCTCTCTCTCTCTCTCTCTCTCTCTCTCTCTCTCTCTAATCTGTATGTATTTGCAAGACAGAATTACCTCTCTCTCCTTCTCCTTTTCTTTCATAGATAGATATATTCACGAATAAGAAAAACTTCAACTCTCTCTCTTCACGAACAGAGACATTACCTCCAAAATAATACCAATTAAACAAATACTAAAACAAAAACGTTATTCCTTCAGTTCCTACGGGAAAGACGGCCTCTTCCCGGAGATAACTGAGGTCATCACCTCGTCTGACAACGGCAGGGGCTTCAGTTCCTACGACCTCATCTCCAGGACTTTACACCAGGTGAGTGAATTTGGGGGTTTAAAATGGGTTGTACCTGGTGAGTTAAGAGTAGATTTGGGGGTTGAACAGGATGCACCTGGTGAGTTAAGAGTAGGTTTGGGGGTTGAACAGGATGCACCTGGTGAGTTAAGAGTAGATTTTGGGGTTGAACAGGGTATACCTAGTGAGTTAAGAGTAAATTTGGGGGTTGGACAGGGTCTGTCCACCCGCCTGTGGTGCTCGCACATGGTAACACTGCATCCCGGGCTTTAAATATGTGTAAGTTTTAGGTAAATAAAAGGATATCTGGGTGTACATTTGCAACTGAAAAGTGTTTTAATAATTTACTGTGTGAGAATTACACCGTTAATATTCGAAATAGGATATTGTTATTATTGTTGAATGTAAGCTGCTTTTTCGGGGTGGCGAATGGAACAGCCAGACACAGTGGCGAAAATTGCTTCTCTCGCAGTTCACTACGGCAAGATGTCAATTTTATTGGATCACACCTACTCTGCTACTAAGCTACATGTTACTTCATATCATATCTGGTTAAAACACACTTTATAAAAATTAAAAGTATATACTGATACACTTACGTGTAATCAAGTAACACATACCTTATTAGCAGAGTACTGTAGGTGTGGTCCAATAAAATTGACATCTTGCCGTAGTGAACTGCGAAAGAAGCAATTTTCCCGCCATTGCATGTGGCTGGTCCATTCGCCACCCCGAAAAGGCAGCTTACATTCAACAATAATAACAATATCCTATTTCGAATATTAACGGTGTAATTCGCATACAGTAAATTATTAAAACACTTTTCAGTTGCAAATGTACACCCAGATATCCTTTTATTTACCTAAAACTTACACATAGCGTAACTATTTAAAGCCCGGGATGCAGTGTTACCATGTGCGAGCACCACAGGCAGGTGGACAGATGGAAAAAAACAGACTATAGTGAGTTAAGAGTAAATTTGGGGGTTGAACAGGATGTATGTGGTGAGTTAAGACTAGATTTGGGGGTTGAACAGGATTTACGTGGTGAGTTAAGAGTAGATTTAGGGGTTGAACAGCATGTACGTGGTGAGTTAAGAGTAGATTTGGAGGTTGAACAGGATGTATGTGGTGAGTTAAGAGTAGATTTAGGGGTTGAACAGGATGTATGTGGTGAGTTAAGAGTAGATTTGGAGGTTGAACAGGATGTACGTGGTGAGTTAAGAGTAGATTTGGAGGTTGAACAGGATGTACGTGGTGAGTTAAGAGTAGATTTGGAGGTTGAACAGGATGTATGTGGTGAGTTAAGAGTAGATTTGGAGGTTGAACAGGATGTATGTGATGAGTTAAGAGTAGTTTTGGAGGTTGAACAGGATGTATGTGGTGAGTTAAGAGTAGATTTGGGGGTTGAACAGGATGTACATGGTGAGTTAAGAGTAGATTTGGGGGTTGAACAGGATGTACGTGGTGAGTTAAGAGTAGATTTGGGGGTTGAACAGGTGTACGTGGTGAGTTAAGAGTAGATTTGGGGGTTGAACAGGGTGTACCTGGTGAGTTGAGAGTAGATTCGGGTGTTGAACAGGGTGTACCTGGTGAGTTGAGAGTAGATTCGGGTGTTGGACAGGGTGTACCTGGTGTGTTAAGAGTAGATTTGGGGGTTGAACAGGATGTACCTGGTGAGTTAAGGGTAGATTTGGGAGCTGAACAGGTTGTACTCGGTGAGTTAAGAGTAGATTTGGGGGTTGAACAGGATGTACCTGGTGAGTTAAGAGTAGAGTTGGGAGTTGAACAGGGTGCACCTGGTGAGTTAAGAGTAGAATTGGGGGGTTGAACAGGGTGCACCTGATGAGTTAAGAGTAGATTTGGGGGGTTGAACAGGGTGTACCTGGTGAGTTAAGAGTAATTTGGTGGTTGAACAGGATGTACGTGGTGAGTTAAGAGTAGATTTGTTGGTTGAACAGGTTGTACCTGATGAGTTAAGAGTAGATTTGGTGGTTGAACAGGGTGTACTTGGTGAGTTAAGAGTAGATTTTGGGGTTGAACAGGTTGTACCTGGTGAGTTAAATTGTTTACTTTGTAATGACTACTGTGGTTGTTATTTGTAGGAGTTGGTGATGTTTATTGTTGTTGTTATCATACCGAAGTTAGTAAGACCTGAATCAGTCGCTTCTGTTTTATTTTCACCAATTCAAAAGGTTTACCTTTTAAATGTCACTCCTCAAGAGAAAGTTAATGAGAGGAAATATGCCACTTTGCAAGGTGAGAGCCTTTAAATGCATTGAAATATTTTCTCTCTCTCTCTTATAGAAATATGCAGATCATCAAATGCCTTGGGGTGTGTCCCTTACTTTATATATTTACATTATTATATTCTACTCCCCTTAACATTGTATAGCTCATAATAGCCGTGCCCTTTCTGACAACATCAGATCCACTGACATCACTCCTCCCTGACAACCATTCCCATTTGAGTGTAGCAACTCCCTTTAACATCTTTGGCTCTTTTATTCTCCTTGGCATCCATTTACTGACCTTGACAGGCTCTCACTCTGTTATCATCCCACCTGACATTATCCTTAATTATTTCAGTCCCTCTGACATGTTTGAAGGGCTCTTTTATCTAGTTTAGTGGAGCAGTGACTGAAAAAGTACTTGTAGAAGAGTTAGCCAGGGCTCACTCTCAAGTGAAGAGAAAGCAGAACTTCAGAATAGGTCCAGGGTAAAGCTATACTGATGAAATAAAGTCTCACTGTTATGGAAATGACATAAACTTGTCCATAATCACTGGAAGAGCTCTCTTATTTAGCGTAGTGGAGCAATAACTGAAAAATTACCTGCAGAAAAGCATTAGCCAGGGCTCGCCCTCAAGTGGAGAGAAAGCGGAACTAGAGAATAGGTCCTGGGTAAAGTTACTGATATAATTGTTGATGTTAAGAAATAACAACTTATCCATCATCAGATATTCAAGAAGTCATGAGAAAAGAAGCTTAAATATTCTAGGCGGCATAGACTGTTATTCTGCACAGGTGTGTTCTTTAGAATTAAAATAAGAAAGAATTTCCAGGCGCCTTTGGAGTGCCAAAATGAGCTCTGATTGGTAATTTTTTTCATATGACATTAACCAACTTGTCAAAGCTTGTAGCCTATGTGGAGACTAACTGGAATGTCTCGAGTCAACTGTGTCATCTTCAGTGAATAACTAGATTAGACATTTAAAATTATATGGAATGCTATTTTAATCCAGAGGGCATTTGGAATATCTAAATGAATTAACCAAGGCGGTTGTACTGCGGTATCCTAAAATAGATACCAATTATATTCCCCGTCGGAGCCCTGGCCAGGCCGACATGTTTACTTAGGTTTTTTGTGAGAATTGTTTGCCCTCTCCTCTCGTATTTCTCTCCCTCTCCCCCCTACCCCCGACCTCCGTCCTTAACTGCATCACCATCTCCTCGTAACTCTAGGCTCCATTATTGGCCCGTAGTAGCCAAATTCTTTCAAGAAGCAACAGCCTTTTCACCTTAGTCGACCTCGACTATCGTACTGAAAGTGGTAAGTTTTCTTTAAACGCGATAAAGTCTACGCTAAGGAGGCACGACGCCCGACGTGACATTTGATGAATTGTAACTCTCTCTCTCTCTCTCTCTCTCTCTCTCTCTCTCTCTCTCTCTCTCTCTCTCTCTCTCTCTCCAAAGGGGTGGTTTGTAAGTAGATGGGTATGGGGATTTTTTTTCTTGTTTTGCCTTTCTTGTGGGTCAACCCATCTTTGCAAAATCAGTCTGAAAATTGTGGCCGAGAGACGCGGGACTCAGGGATTGCTTCGTGGAATATTTTGGAATATTATCATGCTTCTGGCAACATCGTCTCTTCAGGAGCGCTGTCGTTTCATTGCGGTAAATTGCCATTCTTTTACTAATCTAGGGAAGATTTGAGTGCCTGGAGAAGAAGGTATTAGGTGAATTGGATACAATTATTGTCGACGGACGGACGTGATATTAAATATATTGCTGGCTTACAGGAAAGTTATGAAATTTATAAATTACGTGACATGGTCTACCAACATCAGTGTTCTTGTATAATTTCAACTTGCCCAAGTTCAAAGGGTGGATTTTGTTATCGACTAATTTTAGTGAATTGGCCTCTTTACCATAATAAAAAAAAATTGTGACTGCTGTTCATAGCAGTAATCCAGTTAACCGTGCTAGTTGTAATGGAATTTAGATGGATTTTCACTAACAGATAAAATAAATTAAAAAAAAGCATATGTAGGCCTATGGCATGTTATTAGTAAAATAATGATCTAATAGCAACCTTGATATATTTTGGTAATAATGTAATTGCATAAGGGATCCTCAGGGAAATGAATTGAGAAATTTTGTGTATTTTTTCAGAAAAAAATTATGTATTGCATGGTAATTATCACCCTTGGGATAATGGCTATATGAAAATAACGATACTGGGTCTCTCTCTCTCTCTCTCTCTCTCTCTCTCTCTCTCTCTCTCTCTCTCTCTCTCTCAGAACCATAAATATCAACCATTTTTATCACCCTGTGGAAAAGTCCATAAAATTCTTAGGGCATGTCGTTATTGAAGCTACGTGCATACAACAGATTTGTTCTTTGTTTACCGTATTGTCTGGTGGTGTGTTCCTACATTACTTTATCATTTTTGGAATTAATAGGTTGGTGTCAGCTCTGAACCAAGTCTTTGTACTATCCGTATGACTTTAAAAGTATGGCGGCAATAGCATTGTGGCTGACTGACAGATTGATTGGGTTGTTAAACGTACACTGATTTTACAGCAACAACATCGGTCATCGATTAATAATTGCAACAGAATATCGTTGAGTGATTCAATTATAAACCATTACGAATGGAATTGATACAACTTCTTTGGTGACTTTGAAAAGCCCATGCTAATCGCAATTACGAAACTTTTTGTACTGACTACCTAAGTTATAAGTACTTTGCTATGTTTTCATGTTCATTTATTAAATTTACAACAGTATCCAATTTTGCAGCAGACGTTTGCATACCTGTGGATTCAGGTGACACCTATTTAATTGCAATTGTCCAATACTATCAAACACCGTCATTTAAGTTTGTTTCTGTTCGACACGGCCAGTTGGCTTGTTTGCTGTTTGACGAAGAAGGCGAGGTAACCTTCTGACTTTGTACCTCTTCTACGCTAGTCGACAGACTTTCATCGTTCTGTTAAGGTGTTTGAAGTTTGTGCTCGATACCGGGGTCAAAAGATTTAATCTGTGGAACTTGTTCGATACCGTCTTCTAAGAAGACACAGGCTGTTATTATCGTGTTTTCTAAAAGGTAGGCCTATACATAACGAGACGTTTCGGTATAGTAGGAGTTTTTTTTTTTTACAATCTTGCAGGCTTTTCTTGGTTTTATACCGATATGAGATGTCAGATTTGATTAATTCTGAGTATCTTAGATTGCTCATGATGACGTGACAGTTCCTTCTGGCGACAACAGTAGTCACAAATTTTGTACAAGATTGGTTTTGTCTCGTATTCCATGTATTTGTTACTACTATTTGGTTGTGTTCTCTCATGATTAATCCTTTGTGGTTTGATGGTTGTTCCTGTATATATATTTGGGGGATCATTCATATATTGTATAGTATGGGAATAACTGCTTACATTTGCAGGTAGTATAATTCATGTTGGCTGGCCAGTAAGGGAACGTCAGCCTCCGTATTTATAAAGGCATCAGGTGGTACCGCTCCCACCCTGTGGGTATTGTATTCTGTTGCCTATTTTGACCCAGACTTCTGCGTGAGCTTAGTTACAATGTAACCAAATGTATTTCAGCCAGTAATGTGGGTTATCTTGGTATTTTGATACGGCGGGGTGGGCTTAAAACTTTGATTACGTTCATTGGAATAAATGGGAACGCATTAAGTGGATGAGGTGTCACCCTTTAGAGTACAGTGACAAAAGAGTAATCCAAGCACAGGTATTTTAACTCCAGCCTAATCGGTTTTTCCATCACATTGGAGTTGTGTGTGTTTGTGACACTGGTTGGGGCTTCAGATTTTTGTATTTTCATTGTGGTAGTAAGATGGTGTAGTACTAGGATACTCATTGCAAATGTTGAGAGCTAAATTTAATCAACCAGGAGTTTGTTTAGCTAGTTGTGGGCTGCAAAAGGTAGTGTATAGGTTTTACTCTTATAATTCAAGTTACGGCAAATATTTTATGCTATCAACGTTATTTGTGAAGCCCTGAAATGATCCTTTGGTTTAGATTTTGAAATTGCTGCTTCTTACTTGAGGTAGCACAAACTATCAACTGTTGCTATTGCTGAATGGGTCTAGTTTAGATTCGGTAGTTATTACTTTAAATGTTGAAACTTGGAAATTCCTGGCATTAACCATTGTGTTACCTGGTCAAAATTCAGTGTTTTGCTTTGTAATGTAATTTGTTGTGGAAGAAAAGCATTTTTTATATTTTAAGTTTTGATGTTTACTGGGTAGATTTAACTGGCACACATACACAATTGTGGATTTCACAACAAAAAATTCAGGAGTTTGACTTTCACCTTCCAGCTTGCTCGAGATGGTAACAGCGAGGTCCTTGCGTCTGCCCTGGCCCGCCTTGGAGAGCAAGGGCGCAGACGCATAAACAGCCTTGATTCGGACAAACTATCTCCCCTACACTATGCAGCCCGTTATGCGCACACAGATACCGTTAAAATCCTTATACAGGCTGGTGCGCATGTCAACATCAGGGGTCAGGATCAACTTACGCCCCTCCATTTTGCTGCTAGGTATGTCTGTGTATGCAGTACTTGTTTGTATAGAATAGTGTACAGATATATAAGTTCTAATGCTATGTATTTACAACATGTCATTAATCTTGCACCTTTGTTAGTATTGTAAGTCACGAATAAGTATCTACTCGACCTGAATGCTCTCATTCTAGTGCTAAAACAAGGCAATTAAGTCATCCCTTTTAGTATGGAAGGGATTAGACATTTGGTTAAATTTCCAGCTTATGAAGAATAAGACTTTATTCTGTTTTAAGTTCCCTCACTGATCTTTGGCACTTTCCTTTGAACAGGTACAGAAAACAAATCAGATCAGGACGCAGGCCAAGTCCTGTCCCCATAAAACGCCTGGAGACGACAGAGGAAGTGGAAGAGGAGGTAACTGAGGAAAAAGACACCGAAGAGAACAGCAGTCCAGAAGAGGAAGGGACGGAAGAGCATGTCCTTGAAGATGAGGAGGAAGATGAGGCAGAAGTGGAGGAGGCACAGGCTGATGTGGAAGGTGAAGCTAAAGGAAGTGATGAGACACTCGAACCGGAAGGAGTAGATGAGCCAGGTGTGTATGAGCATGAAGTTACTCGATGGCCTGACCTGGAAGTGATGGGACACTGTAAAAAAAACCTTTGCAGTTTAAACAACTTTGGACACTTGAGAAGTAATGTGTGGTTTCAGTAGGCAAATAATTCCAAATCTTACAAAAGTTGGGAATATAAAACTGATGACACATTAGTTAACAATGCAGCATTGCTTTACTTTACTGATGAGTTTAGAACTAGGAATTTTATGCTCAAAGAGCTGTACATACTTACACTTGCTTCTTAATTCTTTAGCACAGATGCATTTAGTGTGGGTTGTTCAGTCACAGTCGTGACATAGAGCAGATTAAAAGTCTCATAACACTGGAAATAATTGGTGGCTTCATTTGGTATATAAATCGAAGCTATACAGTACCAAGAGCTGCAATACACAAGTGGTTTAGATTTGGTTTAAAACACACCATTGCTTCAGTGATGTTTAGAACGAATTTTTTGTTATGCCAAAATCTGTGTACACATCTTTGCTAGCTTCTTAATTTTTCAGCGCAGAGATGCATTTAGTGTTAAGCGCAATACAAATTTTAGATATTTCCTGGAGAAAGTGAATTTTTCGGTATTGTAATTCAAACTTGACTGTCTTTTAAGTTTGTATAAATGTACAGCTGTTTTAATGGATTTAACTTAGACCTTGTTTTGTGGTCTGTTCAGTAAGCGCTTTTGTTATGACTGTATGTACATAATGGTTTTGTTAACGGTTTAATTTGGTATTGTAACGTAGTTTTTGGTTTTACACCTTAGTTTTAATCCGTACTTTTATTAATCAAAGGTTGTTTACTTTTAACAATCCCACTTTACTTTTTCATTAAAAAGATATGAAAAGATATGAAAATGTTTACTTTAGGTATTTTTACATCAGTTTTTAAGTTTGTTTTTTGGCAGTGTGTGAAGTGATATGTATTTTGGCAGTTAATCAGCAGAATCTAGTATTTTTGGTGTCAAATGAGAAAGATGAATTTAAAATGTTATTTGTAAAAAGGGTGCTCTTCCTCTTGCCTTATTCAATACTCTGAAGACCACTAACTGAAAGTAAAATACAGAAGACTGTGTACTTTGTACATAGCCTTAAATGGAGGTATTGCTGACAGTGCACCACATGGGGTGCACTGTGCACATTACTGTTTGCAGATTCCTTTTGTGTCCTTAACTGCAGAATCTTTTTAACCTTTTGCCTTGCCTCCATTCCTGCTTCTTTGCTTCAGTCTTGATGTTCAGCCTTTTTATGTTTAGTGTAACTGGGTGGGGGTTTGGGGGTTCTCTTAGGTCCACTTTTAGAGCCTTGTACTTTTACTCCCTGGATCTCTCTATTTTCCTCTCCAACCACCCAGTTCCTCTTTTCACTGTCATAAGCACTGAATGGTCGAAAGTGCCCCAGTGCTTGGTTTGGAAGCCAAAATTTCACAAATCGTACTTTGTAGCTTTTTCACAGTAATAGCCACAAAGCTTATGTTCTTTGTATTAGCTGCCAACAGGTTAGGCAAATGCATATGCTGGAATAAGTAGGGTCTGATGAACCCCAAGGGAGAATTTCTTCATTTTGTGAAGTCTGTACACTACAAAAGTGCTCGGCTCATTGCTGTTGCCAAATTATTGGTGGTCAGTTGTGCTTCATGTACTGTAATCACTGTTTTTAATATTGAGTACTGTATTGCAGTTCTGAACTGTGAATTTTGTTAAATAGAAGCAAACTTTGATTTTTTCAGTGTTTTAATTTGCTTTTTTATTAAATTTTGTGGTAATTTGTAACTATTAAATGTTGGTTGGTTTAGTTGAGATTTAATGTGGGAAGTAAACCTTAATGTAAATGCAGTGAAGAATCAGCAGTGCACATTAATTTTGAATAGAGATTCAGCAGTTCCAATTTGTTTTAAAAGCAGATTAAGTCTGCATAGTAACGGCTAAAACCCTGCTCAGATGTAAGCCAGATTTGATAGTGGTTAGTCCACGTAGTGAACAGGGGAAGTTTAAATGGAAAAGCTGCATAGACAAAGTTTACCTGAAGTGAAGCATGGCAAGATAAGGAGGTCCCAGGCCAATGGCATGAGCTACTTTAAGGAGACATTAACCCCACTCTTATTCATTGCCATTTTTTTTTTTACTTAGTAGGTATGATGTATAGTTAAACTAAATTTGGAAGCTTGGGCAAGTCAAATATAAACTGAATTACTCTGGAATATATTGACAAGGTTGTGAGTTAAAATGACGAGGGTGAAATTAAATGACTCGAGGGAGGCCTCTGAAGGTTTGCAGAGCACTGGAAGGGTAAGAATTTGCTAGAGATAATTTCAGTAGTGTTGACTGCTTCAGTTAAAAAGGTTTATTTTTATATATACCTCAAGGCTTATACTAAAAGTCCTAGAATAAATTTGTGTGGACTTAAAAGGAACAATACTAGTAATGTATAAAATGCTCAATATATAGTACTACTAGGAGAAATGTAACTCCATATGAAGTGGACAAGGTTAATGTAAGTGCTTGCAAAAAGGAAATCAGGACTTTAGATAAATGCAAAAGAAAAGTCTTACTGGAACTATTACATGGTGTTAGGCAAGTATAAGTAACAGTATGGCTCACAATATTAGCTCGATACAAATAAATTTAGGAGTACTGTTTTGGCCTCTTATTTTGCAGTTACAGTATTGGTGATAGCTGAGCCAATTTGAGTTTTACCTTTGGATAGGGATCCTGTGGTCTCATAGATGATGCGTTGTACTCGGCATTCACATAAATACTGAATGATTTGGCTCCTTCCATCCATGCTCTAGGATCATGAGTAGATGTGATTATGTAAGTGTGGAAGTTAATTTAAGTGGCAAATATTTTTGGCTATTAACAGAGATGAGGTATAATGAGTATGTTGGATCTTTTAACAGAGATGAGGTATAATGAGTATGTTGGATCTTTTAACAGAGATGAGGTATAATGAGTATGTTGGATCTTTTAACAGAGATGAGGTATAATGAGTATGTTGGATCTTTTAACAGAGATGAGGTATAATGAGTATGTTGGATCTTTATCATAATATCAATATGAATACCAAGCTCGTGTCTGAGCAGGTAGTTTTACCAATGTAAGCGGGCCAGGATGCTTGAAAGTAGGTTGATGGGGCCTGGTGCTGCACTAGTGAACAGATCTGTGCTTGTTTTATCATTCGCATAATGTTTTCATAGATTCTGAGGCAGCCTAGTTGATGCTAGAGGTTTTTTTTTTTTAGAAAAATCCATTTCCAAGTCTTTTTTTCACTTTCAAACAAGCTACCAAGACTGCCGGAAATTTCCTTTTTAGTGGTGCGTTTGATTGAATAATTTAGTTGTCAAGAAGGTGTAGTAGCATTAATCATCGTGTAAAGCAGTGGTTTTACACTAAAAAATTTGTAACAATAATTGTGTGAAGCAGTGGTTTTATACTAAGAAATTTGTAACAATGTGGAAAAACTTGATGAACCTTACTAGTCATTCCAACAGTAGACATTAAAATGTGTACACTATTCAAATACTCTTGTTTAAAAGATTTTTGGTGTTCGTTCTTCTAATTCCTCTGAATATTCAACTAGTACTGTAGCTTCAGTATGATATTAATTTTTAAACGACTATATTTTTTATTTAATTATGTTGATATTCAAGTTACTTTTCTTTTTATTATACTTCAGAATCTTACTTGGGCTTTCAGGAAATGCTATATCTCTCTCTGCAACCTGGTAACTATAAATAACAGAATAATTATTTTTCTTTTGGGTGTGTTAGCATGGGTTTAAGTCTTCTAATGGATATTTACTGTGGATGCAACTGCTTATGACAGGCTCTGTGCATCAGGTTCAAGTGGAATGAGTCCTGTTCAGCAGAATATAATATACTATTGTGGTTAAGGTACTTGATAGCAGTGCTTTATAGTAATGTTTTAGATTCAGTTAAAAAAGGAACAGCTACAGTACATTATTGGCAAATTGTAGAACAAATTTTTTGTAAGCATCAGCTGACAAAAGCATTGTTGAAGAGGACCTACTGTCTTATTTTGCGATGTGAAGTGAAGAACCAAGAACATGCATGGTGGTTTGTTTTTATGTTGAATGGCAAGTAGTCATCAATTATATCTGCATGTCGTTACTTTGATGCCTTTGTGTTTTTGTTAAGACTTTTGTCATTCTTGTTGATAATTTTTCCCATTCCAAACTCAGAATTGGTACCGTAACATGTTTGGAGAAACTACTTTTAACATGCAGAGTATGTGTAATCTCATAGAGTTAAGTACAGTTTTTATTATTCATCAGAGAAGAACTTTTTACTTTCCTAAAAGCCAGTGCCTTGGGACAGTGAGGTTAGGCATGACCATTGTGAGGCTGAAGGACTTCAAAAGTGATGTGCAGTATTTATTTATTACTCACTACCCAGTTGATTATGCTAGCTGAATCTTCAGCCTGCAAATAATTAATGACAAAACCTGTGAAAATGGACTTTGCAAAAATTTATGAAAGACAAATCGGATTGTAATAGAATGTAACACTCAACTCTTGGTGACTCCCTGTTGTTCAATAGGAAAATTTCAGATCTACATTTTTGGAGAAAGTAAAATAATTTTCATTTTTTTATAAGAATGCAGTGATATATTTGGTTCAGTGATGTAATACTTTACAGTATACTGTAATACACTTAAGCTGAAAAGGCAGCATTTTGATGTGGAGATTTCCATGCAATTGCATTTTGTATTGCTGCTTTTAGTGTATGAGTGTGATGAAAGAGCTGCCACAGATTATGTTGAAGGCATTTGCTTGAATTGCATTATGTTTTGTTCATTCTTTTCACCTTTTAAACTCACTAGACAAAAAATTTTGCATCGGGTGAGATCCTGTCTGTTTTAATGGGAACTGAAAATTTTATGTTGAACCCTTTTTCTGTATTTTGTCATATTTTGCAAGGTACAGTATAGACTGTATGCATTACAGTTTTAATGGAATGCTAATTTTGAGTATCATTCATGATGAATATTTTTGTTTATTCATAAAATAACTTGAGCAGATTGTGGGAAATTAGGTAAAATATACTTTTGTATTACTGTGTTTAATTGAATTTTGCAGTGTATAGTAGATGTAAGCCTGTTTTCAATGACTTGAGCTTCCCAACAGACAGTAAAAATAATATTTTCCTAACAGACCACCATCAGCTGACAGTTACATCCATGCAATCTGCCATCTCTGGACTCAGCAATGAAAGCCTAGAGGAAAACTCGGTCATACGACTCCTTGTAGACAGCGGTGCAGAGATCAACGCAAAGGATGTCTATGGCCAGACACCCCTACATTTTGCTGCTATGAGAGGAAATGACCCAGCTGCCAGAGATCTTTTAAAATGCCCACATATTTTGGTTGAAGTAAGTGAATTTAGAGAGTACAGTACTTTGAAATCAAGTTTTGCAATGTTTTGTTAGGTGTCAGGTGGTTGTGTCACGCTCTAAAGGAATGTTTCAAATCATGTCTTTTAAGGCGTACAAGGAAATTTGATTTGGCATAGGGCACTTTTTTACTTTTAATATTTTCATTTGCTTGTGAATACGACTAGATTTTACATGATTTTTATTTGCTTGAGAATGTAAGTAGATTTTACATGAAAACCTAAAACCCTTAGCCCAGAGTGAGTAAATTAAGATTAATCTGTAAGTTGCTGTCATTTTTTAGGTTTGTGTTTTGGTAATTTTCTGAAAACTTAGTGCAAACTATTAAAATGTTGTTGTATTGTGCTTAGCTGATGAAAACACTGTGTAAACTATTAAAATATTGTTCCTACCACAGTGGACTTATAATGTGGAAATTTTTTTTGCATTGAAAATTAAACTAATGCAAAATTCTTCACAGGCTCGCGATAGTCAGCTGATGACTCCTTTATACGTAGCCTCTACATATGGCTATGTTGACATTGCACGGCGTCTTATATTTGCTGGGCAAACCTCCTATCCAAAGATGAGTCTGCTCAGACTCCCCTTCACCGAGCAGCAATGGAAGGCAACTTGGTAAGTGTGGGCATTTACTGCTTTGCTTGTCTGAGTAGGATAAATGTTGGCATAAAGACAAGAGAAAATGGTTTTTTAATATACAGAGGAAGTGAGTCATCTCTATTGATGAATATTTACAATCTTAGCATTAAGCAAGTTGATTTGCATGCAAACTGTTATGAACAGAAAAAATCTGGATTTTAAAGTGTGTTGCTAATTGTGCAGTATTGATAATGACAATGTGCTCCAGTTTTTAAAAATGAAATCACTTGTATGTTTTGAACTTAAATACAATTTTTCTCCATAAATGGGAGGTTTTTCAACAATACTACTGCCAATTTCTTACAGTGTAGAGCCTTATTTGTGCTGTAAGGCTGTAAAGCATGCCTTTTCTTTTTTATAAGAATAAGTAAAGAAAGAAATGAGTAGGGTATTTCAAATTAATGTTTTGGATTTTATATCCCCAACTACAGTATGGTAAAAATTAAGCATGAACTATAGACAGTAATGATAATAGTACCCTGGTCTCATAACACCTGGAAAACATACTGCTTTTGTCATTCAGTGATCGGAGTTGGACTGCCAATTAGTGGAGCCTTCCCAAGGATCTGACATAAAGAAAGGCTAGGTGTTTTCTTGGTCTTAAGTCTTAAGAAGTACTGTCATGTATTTCATTGTTTTTACTGTTTTCAGGAAATAGTTGAATTGCTCCTAAACTCTGCCTCCACGATTGGGGGAAGCAAGATGGTAGACAGATTAGTGAAAGAAAGTGATACAGAAAGGGAAACTGCGCTGCATCATGCCGTGAATAATGGGCATTATAAGGTTAGAAATATGTGGAGGCATCATGTCGATCCATGATGAATGAATGATGAATTGTAAAGGCTTTGAGGATGTTAAATATAGTATAAGAAATATGAAAGGAATGAATATTAAATAATGCACTTTATAACAGTATGTCACTGGCAGAATTTGAATTTCCGAATCATCCTAGGAAAATTTTATTTAACTAGGCTTCTAGTCTTATAAGCTTCTGGATACTGTACAGTATTGCTGTAAATAAACAAATTAAACCAGCTGGTCAGATACATAGGAAGCTTATATAGTATATATTTTTACAGATAACTGAAAAGCTTATATTAGCTGGTGCTGATGTAGATGCCATGAATGACAGCATGGCAACTCCCTTACATGCTGCCGCTGCTGTGGGTGACACAGATCTCATAAAGCTGCTCTTGCAGGTAAGAGAACATCTTTAGATATTCAGATCTGTTTCTCTCAGTAAAGCTCAGGAAAGAAAGTTAACTGCTGTCTAATTAACGAGTTAGAATTAAAATTGTAATTGATGTGTTTCTTGTGACAGAACCATGCAAGATTAGAATGTGTGGACTGCAATCAGCAGACTCCATTGCATCGAGCGTCATACCACAATCAGGCAGAAGCTATTTCAGTACTCCTAGATGCTGGTGCTAATATAGAGAAGAGAGACAAGTAAGGAATTTTAGTTCATTCTGTTACATGAAGTATGTGTATGTTTTACATCATGCAAAGTCTGTGACCGATAAATGCACACATTTTGAATTTCAGGGATTCCTTTACACCACTTCTCATGGCTGCAAGTTGTGGTCAGGCAACAGCTGTACAGATGCTTTTGGAAAGAGGGGCAGATTTGGAGGCGGTTGACAAAGAAGACAAAACATCTGTCTTCTGGTGTGCAGAGCAGGGAAATTTGGAAGCACTGGAGGTATAATAATGTATTCATTGGATATATATATTTTACTCATAATTAAAGCCAGTGATGTACAGATACCACCTTACTTACAAACATTCAACTTACAAACATTCAGAGATACGAACAGACGATCGCAAATTAAAATTGTGTTCAGAGCACTCCCCTTTGCCACCAGTAAGTTCAAATTTTGTTATGCGCGCCCATTCTGTACATATAGAACCATATGTACAGTGTATTGTGTACAGTACAGTATTGACTTTATATCATGCTGTACTTAAATAGGCATGAAGAGTAGAGTAACCAGCTTAACAAACAATTCAACATACAAACAGAACGTAGTTCATTCGTAAGTAAGGTGGTGTCTGTATTTTATGAATGTATGCTTGATAAGCAATGTCACATTAAATCATGATTTCAATTTTGTTAATAGGAAATGGCTGTTCAAAATTGGCATGAATATAAAATTCTTGTCTTGGTGGAATAAGCTAAGATCTTTATTGCTTTAGACTGGTTAAATATGCCTTTCTATTACTCTTGGTTATGTATTTAATATGAAAGTTCTAAACTGACATATTTTAAATAGTAAGGAAAATTCAGCATGAAAATCTATAAATAAAATTAGACAGTTTTTTGTTTATATAAGGTGTACTGTCTTTTTCAAACACCTTATTAAAATTCCAGGTTTTATTGAAGCACGAGATATGTGCAGAATTAGTAGATGTGAGCGATCGCTCGGACAATTCGCCTTTACATATAGCAGCTTTTCATGGTTACGTTGGAATAATAAATGCATTGCTCAGTGCTGGATCCAAAATTGATAACAAAAATGAAGATGGAGAAACTGCCCTCCATATAGCAGCAGAAGAAGGTCAAGTAAAGTGAGTACAGTACAAGACTGTTTGTGGTTTTATTTCTGTGGTTTAGATTTGGTTTCTGTGTAATATACTAGGCATACTTATGCTCCAACTACCTTAAATGCATGCAGGTTTTAATGATTGTAGGGTGGGTATTATAAACAGAGTAATCAATGGATTACAGTATGCAATTTTTCAGAATAACATTGAAACAAATATATAAGGTTTAGTATATGAAATCATCAAGATTTTATAGAATAAAATATTTGGATAGACAAGAATAACCAAGCAGCATTATTGGAACAAAAAATAAACCATGTTTATTTAATTTTCTATTGTATTAATAACAAGTTACTGAAATTTGCCTGATATAAATATCCCCAACATGTGCTTGTAATCAAAATGACTCTTAGCCTAGTTCTTATGTTTTTGCTTTTATTTGCATGAAAGAAAATGCAAGTTGTTACCTTATGTTTCGTAATTTTCCAGGGTTGTTCGAGAACTAGTCAAAAAATACAACTTCCTCATATCTGATCAGAATGAAGAATCTAACACACCCTTACATCTAGCGTGTCTTCACGGTCAGAATGACGTTGTTAAAGTTTTGTTGTCAGCAGGAGCAGACGTACAGGCTAGAAATACCTCACTGTGGACACCCTTAGACTGTGCTGCTGCAAAGGGTCATGTGCTCTGTGTTCATCATTTGCTAGATTATGATGCTCCTTTGGATCCATTAGATAAAGTGAGTTAGTGTGCTTAATTTACTGCACGAAACTATTTGTGATAAGCTTCTTACTCCGGTAAGCATAAAATTGAAAGCAGTGTCAGCACTCTTGCTCTATTAAACTGATGTCAACTTTTGTCCAACAGCATAATTATGTATAAAACTCAAATTTGACTAGAATTTTCCTATAAATTATTAGAAAGTTATGGTTTGATTTAAGAGCAAACATTTCAGACCATTTATGTTAAATTACTGTCAATAGTTTTTGAGTTATAATGGTAGGAATAAATATTTTGGTGGGGAAATGATTGAAAACATCTTTTGCAGACTAAAACCACACCGCTACAGCTAGCAGCAAAGGAAGGTCATGTAGATGTCACTCGCTTGCTTTTGGAGCGAGGGGCTTCCTTAGCTGCTTGTGATGCCTCAGGAAGAAATGCATTGGAACTAGCCATCAGTGCTGGCAAAAGGTTCGTTGCATGTGTAATACAGTGCTTTGAAAATGTTTTTGAGCATAACAATGGCTTAAAACTGCTATTATATTTAACACTGGACAGTAATTACACTGTACCTTATTATTAACTTGAGTGGTACCTTACATCATGTTAACTTAGCTCTATCCGGCCATTCAGAATTTTGAAAATTTAATAGTGTAGCTTGCCCCGGTGTTTTTGATGTAACTTGACAGAAATATTAGGCAACAAATTTCCTATTTGCTACTGGTATTCAGTCATACATTTATCTTGTTCACATTACTTTTAAATTTATATATTCAAGTTATATACATACTGTATTAAGCAAATGGTGTTTTTTGTAATTACTGTAAGAACTGAACATTTTTCAGATGCCAGTTTAATAGGCATTCATGTCTTCTTGTTCTTGCTCACAGAGATGTCTGCATGGCGATCGTAAAATCACCAGAATGGCTGGTAGGCCTAAAGAATGTACGGCAGGACCATAAAGGCAGGCGCATCACTCCTCTAAGGATGCTTATAAGGAAATTCCCAGATGTTGCAGAAGCTGTCCTTGACAGGTAGGCAAGTTCTTCATAATTCACTAATGATCTAAATATTTTTGCAAGCCTGTTTATTCACTCATAATTTCTGGGTCTCAGGTGAAGAAATGCAAGGGGGTTTTCATTTACTGTATCAATTTTCAGGTTATGAATGCCTTAATGGAATCTAATTTCATCCCAAGATTGTAAAGGGTTAAGAAATTCTTGGAAGTTGGTTACTAAGAAAATAAACTTTCTGGTTTAAGGGTAGCATTCTTAATGAGGAATAAATTAGCTCCTGAGAAGGAAGGTTTCTAAACATTTTGTGTTGACCAACTTTTTAATAGATATACTTTAGGTTTACCAAGAAAATGGTCATGAAGCCATTTTTATTTATTTATTATTGGTTATCTCCTGTATTTTATTTTACTGGAAACAGTTCAACATTGCAGTAGTCTGTTGTTGTCCTCTATCGATATAATGGAGTTTTTTCAACTTTAAACTTGTTAACATTTATAATTGAAGTGAGTGGAAAAGTGAATTGCTGTGCCTCTCTTTGTTTTACCTGAATGCTCTTATTGAATTCTAGATGCTCAAGTACAAATGGGAAGGACTCAGACGACAAGAAATTTGAAGTCGTTTTCAATTTTGAACTGGTCGACGACACTTATGCAACAGGGTTACCGGGATCTGACATAGACTCGGTCTCGTCTGCATTTCTGGACAGTCCTTTTGATGATGTTGGGATGTTGTTGGATGAGGCCATTCCATACACAAATGATGCCAGGGAGCTGAAAGAAAACCATCCTCTGATGTTGATGGTCAAACACAAGCGTCTAAACCTTCTTGCTCACCCTGTATCTGTAACTCTGGTTAAGCATAAATGGATGAAATTTGCCAGGTATAGTACATTAGGCTGTTATGTTAACCTGTATGAAGTATAAAGGCTTAGTACTTTGTACTGTGCTGTATCAGCCTAGAAATATGTAACTGTAGCCATTTTATGATAAAATATGGTCAAGGATTAGATGATAAAACCATAAATTACAAAATGTAATATATTACATAAAACTGGACATTAAGAAATTTTTATCCTGTTGAAACTTCATACTGTAAATTCACAGGAAACTTTTTGGTATCGTAACAAAATATGATAAATGGCACTTTTTTTCACAGATGGGTGTACTACTCCACACTTATTTTCTACTCAGTATTCCTCACTTTTCTCACTGGATACATCTTGACAGCTAGGTGAAGCACCTCTTTTATTTAAACTGGTGTAATGTTTTTATGTGATTTTAATATACAGTACTAATTTGCATAGAGACTTGAAGAGCATTCCATATTATTAAATGTACTTAGTAAAACCTTGATTACCAAACAGGAACTGGGATTCGTTTGGAAACCATTCGGGCCTGCCTGAGGAAGTACAAGCAAAATTACAACAAGCTGTAGAGCTGCATTCATGTGAGGTATGTAATATTTTTTAGTATAATTTATGGCTCTTTCAGGAGCTTTACTCGTGTACAGATGTTTCTCGTAATTCTTCACACTGTGTACTATTTTTCTTGCTGTCATATTAATCTTACGATTGTATTGATGAAAATGAAGTAATTTACCTTGATTAAGATTGGCAAAATGAACCAGATTTGAGGATGGATTTGATTAAATGCTGAAAGAAAAACCATTCATGTGAGACAGTGGGGTGGGTACTCGTGGAATTCTGCTTCCATTTTTTCCTTTTATTCAGAAACATAGGTACAGTATATATTTGGTAAACTTCTTTTATTCCCCTTATACCCAAATTCACGTTCTGGTCTCATAAGAGATTATTGTAACATTTTTCTCCCCAAGCCTCATTTTTCTGCTTTCCTCTTATTTGTCACCACCTCAAATCTCTTGTGTCGTTAAGATCACATCCTTTGGTCATGCCCTTAAAGAGTTCAGAAATGTGACTAGGTTAGATTTTAATGAATTTTTAAATATTTATAATAATAATACTTAACCTAGTGTTTTATGTGAACATTAAGACTATCATGATATTCATGGAGCAAGAGGATTGGTAATATTGTGAAATTTGTTTAAACAGTTGACAAAGCAAGGACTTGTGAAGCATGAATACAGTATTGCAAAATGTACCAAGTGTTATATTCCAATTATTTTCGCATTTTATCATAAAATACTCAGTACAGCTATACTGTACACATTTATTTATAATAGAATGTTTCTTTTGTAATGGGAGCTACTGAAATAGAAACTACATGTGTAGAGCATATACAAAAGCTTATTTAACCACATAATTTCCTGCTGTATGCTAAAAAAATAAAAGTTCTCATCGCATGATCTGTTAAAAATATAACTTTGCAGTACAGTATAGACTTTCATTGTGATATTTTTAATCTGTTGCAGGTCTGGCAGAATGAGATTGATCTACCACAGAGTTTTTTCGTTGAGTCTGGTAAATGGGTTATCATTGTTATGGCAGCTATCAATATCATGAGAGAACTATTTCAGTTTTACCAGGTAAGCCTCCCATATACTTACGCAGTTGTCTGTATAGCATAACATATTTTTTATTATAAGTTTTCCAAAGTTCTCATATCTTGAAGAAAGAGAACACTTTTATTTTAGCATTTAACACCTGTGGACTGAAGCTTTTCCATGGGAATGTAATGTAATTTCTTTGTTCTGGATGACTATGAAGTCATTGTAATAAAACCATTAATTAGTCTAATTTATGTTTCAGAAAAACACAAGTTATTTTACGGTAAGGTACAATGATATGACATTACCCAAAGTGGTATACACACTACTCGGCACTATGCAAAGAAAGTGCTAGCTCACATTCACTCAGTAATCTGCATTTGATGTTTTATATCCGTATGATAACCCTATTTCACTCTTGCATCATAAATATGTATCTACGATACACATACTTCATGCATAAACAGTGGTATTTACCAGTGTTAGTAAACAATTTGAATAGGTTGGACCAGAGCTATTGTTTCAGTGTTCTGAGTAACTTGACAGTTTATTGAAAATGAAGTTTATTTTAGACTACAGTTTTATCAATGCCATCGTATGACCACAAAAACTTGCTAGGTTTTAAGAATATGGATCCAAGCATTCTAGAGCACTTGCATGACAGTAGAAATACATTCATACTTATCACAGAATAAGAGCAGAAGATGGCTGAAATGTGATTCTCATATGTTCACAATTGCTTCTGCAAATCACATTTATTATAAGAATGCACTTGATGTTATCTTAGTAGTTATCTAGTGTTTGCCTGTAGGTGTATTCAGTAATTTATAGAAATAAGAACCATGCTGTCAAGATGTGAAACATTATTTTCAAGGTAAATGTACTTAGGATATATTGTCACTGATTGATGATTCACTTGGCCCATGTCTATCTTCATTTAGGATTACTACAGCAAAATTTATGACAAAATTTCTGACAAATAAGTAAAAAATAAGAAAAACAGTTTTTTGCAACAGAAACATAAATAGGTTTTGCATTGTTGAAGCCTTAGTAATTTGGTGTAGGACCATCCATCCTTTCCTTGATCTGAAATTGGAGGAATGCTTTTACACCCAGTTTTAGGAAACTGTCCAGGATAATTGATCATGATTGGATAAAAGTATGAAATCTAGGCTTAAAAGCCAAGCACTGGGGCAAATAGGCCTTTCAGCATGTGTTAGGAATTTCAAGTTTCCATAATCTAAAAAAAAATTTTATAAATTCCACAAGATTAAGAATTTGACTACGATGGCGTACATAGCATATTTAGAATTTAGATTAGGCACTATTTTGCCTTTCTATAATTTTTAGAGACATCTGTGAGAACAAAAGAGTTTTTGTTAGGTGGTCTGATCAAAATGTCTTTTGATTAACAAATCCAAAATGGAGACGTGCAGATAAATTTTGGCATTCCGCAATGAAGCAGTTGAATACTGTACTGGTAAACATTAGTGATGATGGATATCAAAATATCTTAGGGCCATTGTTAATTCTCTGATATGTTTCAGACTTAGCATTTCATCTGTACCAGTTCTAGAAAAAAGAATAAAACAAGCTATACACTATCAAACATACAAAACTAGAAGAGCTTTAAAAATTAGTGAATGCTCACTTTATAACAAATGGTTAGTTTTAACATGTGTTTATCAGTATTCAGGAACATATAATGCACCAGTGAAAGAAAGAAAGCAAGGAAGAAAAATGTAATGTATACAGTAAATAAACATTGTGATAATAAATTACATGAACAATATCACCAGTTTATTTTCACTTTCTTTATATAGGCTCGTCTTAACTACCTTGGCCTGGAAAACCTGATAGAATGGGCTTGCTATATTACTGCTGTTCTAGTGGTCTGGGACTTCAACGACTGCGAAGTCAGAGAGGCAAGTATAAAATGTATATCTCTTAATATATTGTATCAAAGGCAGTTATTATAACGAGAAAGTTATGTACCATGACTTGACCTACTGTAATGTAATGATTGTGAATGTTCAAATTGAAAATTAGGTACCAGGTAAACTTGTGAATATAGTACATTTCATCAAATGATTTTATTGACTTTTACCTCAAGTGGTGGTTTCACTTTAAAATAACTACATATATTTTTATTGAAGCGATACATAAATCTTCAAATTACAGTACAGTACTGTGAATTTGTCACATAACATTGTTTTATTCTAGAGTTCTAATTGACCAAGTTTTGCTAACATGTTATTTTAATTAAAAGAACACCATTATGATCATTTGTGTTACTATATCAACATAGAAAAAACAACTGTAGCCTGGTATTGGATGAATAAAGTTATATTGACTAGTAATTCTTATTTTTTCATTCAGAACTGGCAGTGGCAGGTTGGAGCTGCGTCAATCTTCATGGCTTGGATGAATTTACTGCTGTTTATTAGAAAATTACCCTTCTTTGGCATCTACGTAGTCATGTTCACTGACATTTTGGCAACTTTTGCGAGATTCTTCGTAGTCTTCTTACTCTTCATTGTGGCCTTCGCACTGAGTTTTTACACGGTTAGTCTTTCAGCTGTTGCTGAAATGTTAAAAAATATAGCTGAGTACTGTAGAGAGTCTGGTAAAAGTAGAAAAATCTTGAACAGGGAATTAGTATTTGATATTATGGAATATAATAAAGTAATGAAATGTTGAAAGGTTTAGAATATTCCATGTTACCTAATAATTTCACCATATACTAACATTTAACAGTGAAAAATATAACAGGATTCATGAGATGGTCGTTGTAAGTCCATACATCAGTGAAAAAGATCAGAGTTAACTTCATCTATTCATTGGCTTCATTCTGACTTATTGAGCAGTATACTGAGAAGACTGTACAATGTTTAAAAATATGGAAGGCATTCATCTATATGATAAGTTTGATTGATTTTAAACAAAAATTTTAGGGCATTTACAAAAATCAAAATGTGGGGAAACGTTCCTACACATAAAATAACAGTAAAGGATCAATATTAAATGTATGTTTACCAACAGATTGCTTGAACTCAAAATACACAGTAGTACAGTAATGTACTGGTAACCTTGTATTATGTACCCTACCTAAGTTAATAAATTAATTGACTGTAAAAAGTTACGAAAGAAAATTCATGGAATGTGATGTTATGGGAAAATTATCCAACTTTGTTAACATGCATTTTTTTAAAAGTGAAAAATGTCAGTATTACCTATGAAATCGCCTCCTGAAATAGAGATATTTAAAACAAATTACAGTAATGCCTTTTTATGTGGGTCATATAGATGCAATTGAATTCTCAGCATGTTTTAAGCATTCTTAGATACAAGAACTATTGTTTGCTAAATTATAGTTGTGTTATCTGTGAAGTAAACACCATATTGTTCTTTCATACAATAATACATTTTTCAACAGGTCCTGAGTAATCAAACACCATTTGAAACACCTGCAAAGTCATTGGTCAAGACTTCTGTCATGATGATTGGAGAGTTTGAATATGATGCTATCTTTAATGAAGGGTCACTGCTGGTAAGGATTTTGTTTGTATTACTGTATGTGGTATTTTTTTATATGTAATTTATACTGTTATAACCATAACATTATTATAGCAGGATTTTAAGACTGAAGGTTTTTCATTTCTAAAGAAAATGAAAAAAATGAAAAAGTGGTCTTAGGGATGTTTTAATGTTCATTGGGTTGCAGTAATGATAATTTTTTTCTCTTTCAGTATCCAGACATCACGTATATAATTTTCATAGCCTTCATGATACTGATGTCAATCCTTATCATGAACTTATTGGTGGGTCTTGCTGTAGATGATATCAAGGCTGTCCAAGATCAAGCCGTTCTCAAGAAACTTGCCATGCAGACCCAGGTAACCTCATCAGATTTTTCAGTGTATGTGACCGAGATGTGTATGAATGACGTATTTTTGATGGTACTGTACTGAGATTGGTGTATTTGGAAAATGCTTTACCGTAGTTACGGTAATCAGTAATGTCAATGATTAGTTTAAAATGATATAACCAGTAAAACGTTCAGTTAAATTACCCAAAAGAAGTTTACAACACAGTATTACTGAAATTAACTGAAGCCAAGAGTATACTGCAACTGCAATTAATGTTGTACACCAAAGGATAAAAAAAAATATTAACCAGGACTGTGACTGCAAACCATTCATATATTCTATCTGCAAATGCCTCCTTCCCTATAGAGGGTACTCCCCACAGTGTTCCCTCATTAATCAACTGCTGACAGAGTTTTTAGTAGCATCTCCTTGCCCTGCCACATTATGTAGAGGATAATATACAGTATTCACCCTGTTTTTAGGGTTATTGGTATATTTTTAGTTTGCTTTTGCAAAGTTATTGATGAGTTGTTGTTTCATTGCTTGATGGTACTTTCACAGCTCAGTGTTACATTTTATGTAAGTTTTTATTTAGTACCCAAACTGGTATGCAGGGACCGGGATTAATTAGTCACAATCATAATAGTCTAAATTTTGAGTACTTTAGTTCTATCACAGTAAGAATGCTGTGAAAATGTAGTAAAACTTTTGACTACAATAGCAGCAAGTCCTTACTACATTCATATTGGAGGACAGTATTTTGTTGTCTCGTAAGGAGTACTGGGTATATTCTGGGAGTCTAGCATTTGCCCCTGTGTGCGAATTTGATACACAGTGTATTACTGTACAGTTAACAAGTTCTCTCTTAGTGTTAGTGCATTTTTTTTTTCTTACACCAGTACTTGTGAATGAAAAAAAAAAAAAAAGTTTTAAGTGAGGATGTGCACCTGCCAAGTTTCTTGCATACATGATCAGAATATTTTGAAAAGGTTTTACTGATGGAGTACAAATTCCAGATGGTGTTTGATGTAGAGGTGTTGATCCCCGAAACCTTAAGAAGGATGTACATGGTGGGCAGGAAACATGTGCGTCCAAATGCTAGACATGGTTTTGTCTCGCGGTACTTTGGCGATTTTAAACTTATTAAAGGATTTGAGTTTTTGGAGAATGGAGAAGAGGTGAGTTGTCAGTTTTCCTAACATTTATTGTTTGTTGCTACTGGTTACATGAAAATAATTACAGTACATTGTTCTAATCAGTACTAGCATGTAAACTCCACAAGTTGTTTAGTTTCATTTATTATTTGCTTGTACAGTACTGTACTTGTTCCAAGACCTTTCCATATTAAAAAGTGATAGCTTTGTTACAGATGATACTATACCATGCAGTACTGTATTTTGAAATTTGGTGATACATGAAACCAAAAGTTGACTATCAGTAATATTTTAGTCACTTGCTTCAGATTTTGAGTTTGGTGTATAATAATGCGTGAATTTTTCTGTTTGCCCATTTCTGAAGTTTGAAGTGGGTATAAAGGAATATTTGTCAACCCATGTGGTGAGTTACCCTTGATGTTTGATGCCATAACAGTTATGCCTGCCCTTAACATTTTTGCTTGTCCCTTTGCTTAATAGTTGCCATAGTCTCCATTTAGTATTTTCCCCGGTGGTTTTGCTACTTGAAATTATACCCATTTGTGGGTTTTTCTTTTAGGTACTTTACGTTAATTCCCTCATAGGGGAAGCATGTATTTAAAAGATTTACAGTAGTGATAGGGAACTTGAAGACAATTTTATGTACAGTGAAATTTAAGTCAAAGTATGCCTTACAAAACAGTTACTGTAATAAGAGAAGTATCTCTGCCTATTGCTGAAAAATGTACACAGCATATTCAGAAGACCTTCTACAGTAGTATGACCCATATGCAAGAAGGCACAGAAGTAGCCAGTGCCATAGATATTCCATTTTAGCAAATCCCATGCAGATATAGTGTTGTGGGTAGTCCTGATGGTGCATCTGAATCAGAACTGAAGATTGTATAGTAATGTAGTATAGTATACTATATATCATTACTTTAAGAATTTTGCAGATATTTTTGAATGACAAAAGTTATTTATGAATTTTTCTGTTCTTCTGTAACATATTTTTGGACAGCTTTTGAAAGCTAGCTACATAAAATGCAGCTTCTTTTATAAGTTCTTTACTGCCTTGAAAATATACTGCTGTGCATGTACTCTGAATTTTAAATATTATACTTAAGTACTATTTCAGCTTGTATAGTTTCTTGTAATTCAAACTGTATCCCTTTAGAACTGACTGTTCTGCTCTGTGGCCTTTGTCTCTGGTGCACAGTTGGTTAAGTGAAAAAATGATTAATTTTCCATCTTAGTCACAAATTACAAATCTAGTATGAAACAGTACTCCCCCATATTAGAATGTGCATTTGGAATGTTTGTTCCAAGAACATGTAGGATGAAAAGAATAAGTGAAAAATAAGCACAAGGTGCCACTAATTATTAGAATTCCTCTATAATCTTTTTCAGCTTCACCTAGGTTTGATCATATCAACTACTACCATATATCTTCAATAACAATGCTGCTGCAAACACTAGCAACTGCATACATTAAAATATCTCTTGTGGGTGGTTGTTTATGTAAAAACATAATTCATCATATACACTGCTGATATTTATATACCTTATAATTATGTGTAGATCTATGTTGAATTAATTTTTATATTGTATTTCAGCTGAATGAACATGAAGCAATGAGGCGAGACCTAACTCAAGTCCTGTCAGTAGTGGACGACCTTAAAGCCCAAAATCAACGACACCATGCTCTTCTCATTGCTCTTATGAACCTGAGTGCCAAAGATGATGGAAATGGGAAAGACCAAAGTAACCCTGATTTGTCAAAGTATATATGGTCACTTGAAAAATCGTAATTTTAGTGAATTGCGTATAGTAAAAGCATGCATTTAATATACCAGTATTTTTATACACTTGATTTTTTAATTTCGTATTTTAAGACAGTATGTTAGGTGTGGTTTAGCATTTTGCCATGAGAGCAGTTTTTATAAAATTAGTTCAGTAATATGCAACTCAGAAGTTGAATTTCCTTAAAGTAATGTGAAATATAGCACATGTAGCGATGAAGGGAGTCAGCTTCCAAACCCATTTTGTACTTAAAAAGTTATTGTCGTAGGGCTAACTTTAATCAAGGTTTGTTTCACTGTCAAAAATATTCAGCTACCTGTAAATTCTTCTTTACCTTTGCAATTGTCAAGTTTACTAAATATTCAAAAATTAAATTAAACTTGTTTAAAGCTTTTAACAGTTACAACATTAATTTGATTTGATTTTAAGTTTGACCACAGTTCTAAAGACAGAGCTAGCAAACAGTGATTAATTGTGTAATTTCCAAATGAATCTCTGAGGTGGTGTTCCTTTTGTATTAGGTACTGTAAGTACATGTCTCAAGAAGGAATTAAATTGTGTTACATGGGTTACAAACCCTGTTTAATATACTAGACCAGCTCTGGTCTGTCCCTTTTTATATACAGTATTTACCAAGTACACCAGAGCTAGGATAAATCTCAGGAATAGTCTCTTTAAAAACAGGTAAATATTATATAATGCTTATGGTCAGATAATCATTATTTTGTAAGTATACATTAGATTCAGATAATGGCCATTGTGCAATAGCATATTTATTCTTAGCTTAAGTAATGGTAGGAAACATCACAAATTTTTAATGTAATAGGAGTACTATTAAAATTTTTAATGTAATAGGAGTACTATTAAGTACCTAAGAAAAAATACATGAGTGCAAGCTGCAATAGGTTGTTATAACTTAGTAACTGGTTGTAGGTGGGTGAGTGGGGGAACCTCCCACTCACACACTATCAGTAACTGGTTGTAGGTGGGTGAGTGGGGAACCTCCCACTCACGCACTATCATCAAACACTTCTTTGCCATTAGGGATTACAGAGTGGGATTATGATAACTGGTTTGTGTACTATAAAAATTTAAAGTACGGGTGAGCAAGGACTCCTGCACCCCCTACATAATCTGGCATACAGATGCAAGACTGATATGCCCATGAGCCAGAGTGAGATATACAGAAGCACTTTGAAACTAAATGCTGCCATAAAAATAGGGTAGCACAGGTTGGAAGGTAGCTAGTACCTGGGTCAATTATAAATTGAAGGGTTCAGACAATTATCTTTACCAAACCCCCTCGTTAAAAAGGAAAGAGGAGTTGAGGCATCCCTTAGGATATAATTATATGAATCATAGGATGCTTGATATTGTGAAATCTACCTGCATCATAGTTCATCCAACATGAATGCAGCCTGATGCCATCCATATACCTTTCACAAAGTGCCTGGTGAGCGACTACCAGAGGTCCTAATGAGAATGGTTCAAGGACTTGTTCACTGAATGAAGATGCTTGGTCTAGTTCTTTGATGCTAGCCCTGATGAGATGGTCAAAGAGTGGAGGAATAACTTCACTGTCAAGAAAGTGATCATCTCCATTTCATGATGAGGTCCAGCCTTTTACAGTGAATGCCATCTAGTGAAAGACATGGCCTAAATGCATCCATGACTCAAAGGTCTTCCCTCCTATTCACGGTGGCTGAACAGGAGAATGCAACGAAAAGCTGAGAAATGGATATTGCACCACTTTAGGCAGAAGAGTAACTGATATTGTCAGCTGGGCTACTGAAGGAACCAGAATTGTTTGAAGACCCTGAGCTGCTTGGATGACTAGTACAGTATAAGATGAAAGGCTAGAGATGAGTATAGATTTGTGACAGATTAAGCACAGGAAAGATGCAAGAGGTGGAATTTCACAGAGGGCCTATGTTTCCTGTAGCATTTGAGGCAGTGATTATGACTGTTTTGTTGCTGTTGTTACTATTATTATACAAGTAGTATGATCTTTTACATTATAAATTGTAATGATTCGCTGTATTTAACTTCTACTGGTCAGGGTATGTTACTAAACTAAAGCAAGTACTGTATATCATTACTTCTTTGTACTGTAAAATATTCTTGCAAACATCCAAATGCCTTCTGACTGTTTATGAACCTGCCTTCTGACTGTTTATGAACCATCTTACTGTAAAATCTGATATGTTTTCTGAAGGTGAACTTATAGTTTTTTCACCATACAGATATAAGATTCATGTAAAAATACTGGTGTCTTATCTTTGAATAAATTATAAGGAATATGTCAGTAATAAAATTCTGACTAGAAGATAAGCTAATAAACATCTGACATCTTCAGGTGATTAGAAAAATGGCCTTTTTATATCTTACTAATATAATAGCTTTGGATAATAGGCAGGTAATGTGGACATTATGAAAAAACAGTGGTACAATACTCAAGCTGAATTTGAAAAGTAGCTGTTCAAACTTAAAAAGACAAAATTTAAAAATACTTGACTGTTATCAAAAAGGATTTTGACAAAGGAAAAATCTATTTCTGAAGGTCACCCGAAATAATCCATTCAGCACTTATTTCTAGGTAATTCCGTTGCAGATACCAGATAAAAGCTAAATGTAAAGCTGGGTTACTATGTAAAAAAGAAATGGAGTCGCATATGGTAAAGGGTGAGATTGTCATCACGGGACCCTGCCCTATAAAGATTCCCAATAAATTCCCATAAGGAATATGTCACTACTCGCGGACTGTACACAAGGCAACACTAGCCGCATTCCATGTTACACCCACCCCACTAGAATGATGTTTATCAAGGGAGGGAAGAATGAAAAACAGGGTGGGTCATCTGACATCTTCCCCAGAAATGATTTTTCCTTTGTCAAAAATGGATCGGGGTCCCGTGTTTTATATCTGAAATAATAACAGAGAAATAAACATCATTCTTATGCTAATAAAGACTTAAAACAGAGACAAAACTAGGAGAATTCTACCTTGAGGTCCTCTAAATTCATGTAATGAAAATAATGTAAGTGGTCACCGTCTAAGATCATGAGCTTAGATTGAACCTTTAGGCTTGTATTAAGAAAATACTTTCTGCCTAATAGCAGACACGATGAATTTAAAAATATTTTACTGTTATCCTAGTGAACTAGGCAAATTTTAAAAATATTTGACTGTTATCCTAGTGAACTAGGCAAATTTTAAAAATATTTGACTGTTATCCTAGTGAACTAGGCTATACAGCGGAGCAAAGTACTCTTGTTAACAGAGCAAGATACATAAGTTATATCTTCTCTGTATCTATTTAACAGAGCAAGATACATAAGTTATATTATCTTCTCTGTATCTAATCTTTTAAAATGTGCCAAATATATGTTTGTGTAAGCATGACTTCAAGTTCTTATATTTTGATATATATTAAAGTACATATGTATGAAAATATTTGAAATACTTTCATATCTACCATTTGATATTGTATTTAATATAAAATAAAATCTTAGATTCCCCTAGTGTTATTATATCCTATCATCTTTGAAACCAAGTTTTTACATTTATACAGACAAGGTTGAAAGTATTTTTTGGGTTTCGACACTGGATTACAAAATAGGGATTATACTTGGCATATGATCATTCACTGAATGGCAGAAAACTTCAAAATCAAACTGTGTTAATATACATATCAATTCCTTACAAAATGCTTTTTCATGGAGTTAGCTAGTCCCAGTCCACAATTCTAAATTGCCTTGTTACAGATGTTATAACAACTACAGTAATGGCTTAGACACATCCTTTGAAGGAAACAACATCTTTCTCAATCACTGGCCTATGTTCCATCTATAGAACAAGAATATTAATGTAATCGATTAGCAAGAATGGAGGTCATTTTTTTTAAACAATGGCTATATGAATAACTTTAAGAAAATTTTGTACTAAGCACTCTGCTATTTCTTTTGTAAATGCCAAATAGCTATACTATACAAGTGAGAGATTTGTAAATGCCAAATAGCTATACTATACAAGTGAGAGATTGACAAGTTGAACCAAGTAAATTAATTCCAATTTAACAAAGTTGAACCAAGCAAACCGATTTCAATTTCTAGACTCGCAGGGCTCACCCGAAAGGACTTGTTTTTAAATGAGGAAAATGAGAGCCCAAAAATGTTAAGTCATTAGGTAGTCCAAAAATGTTGCAGTCATTAGGTCAGAAGGCAAGAATGCAAAGAGCATTTGAGAGAGCGATATAGCATTGGTGAGAGGTGCTTGCAATGTGCAGTGGCTGTAATAACAAGTACAGTACAGTGAAACTATTACTATTTTACCACACAACTCACTTTAGGCACACTTTCATGTGGTACACAATATTAAAACAGAGCAAAACATAAGTCCAAGAAGTTGAACAGCTATGTACGAAAAAGCCAAAGAGAATGGATGAAAAGTAAGATATAATGCAATGCAGCTGTGTCCAAACTGATGTTACAAAGGACCTTCATTAATGTTTACAGTGCTCCAAAAAACACGCTGTACTCATTTTTTCCCCTCAACAAGAATTTACATTCAAAATGATTTATAACAAACTGTATGGACTGAGAGGTAATTTTCACAATGCTGTACATCTGTACATGGTTCTTGAGGTTCATGTGCCAAAAAACCAACAACGAATAAGTGCCCTCAAGATTTTTTTGTCTGTTTTAAATAAAGAAGAGAAAATATGATTGCTGTTCAGTGCACCAAAACATTAATTGAGTTCCCTCCCCTCTCCTCTGCCCTGTGGACTTTCTGCCAAAAATTTCCAGTAGGTCTAGGTCTGTCCCATGTTTACAATGTTATCACCAAAGGCAAAAGTTTATAAAATGTCATTTATAATGCTACCTTTATCCACATCTACCCTGGTTGCTAGGTCTCGTCCTGGTCAGAGGAAGGGTCTCAATATTTGATGACCCCCTCCCAACTTATGTTAAGCTAACCTAACCTAAGATGTCACTCCTAATTCCTAATAACATAACCTTCATCTACATGGCCAAGCCTTACCCTGATAAGAAAGGATCTCTTGCTTTTCCAGGCCTTCCCTTCACCTGAAGTCACCCTTTGCCTTACGCTTGGAAATTGAAAAGTTGAGGCTTTGCTTTTTGCAATCATGGTAGGTAGCCTTTGTTATGAATCATATTCTTAAGAGGACCTTCATGGAATGCTGCTTTTATTGTAATCTGTGACTCCAGATGTCACTGGTTTAAAGCACTAAAACATAATGCCTAAAATCAAGTAAACCATGAAAATTTGAGTAGTTGAAAGCATTGGACATTCTGTAGGCTGAGTTTGTGCATCTAAAGGTACCATACACAAACAAAATTCACCCCAAAAAATCTGTTACATACAAATATGTTACATAAAATATATGAATACCAATGAGTTTATGAAGGTGAATTTTCTTGAATGGGCTATTCAACAGCTTGGGATTACAAAATGTATAAATTTTTTGACAAATTAATTTAAAAAATATTAACACAGTTTTGAATAACAGGACAAACAAATATGACTGAAACTCACCTGTAAGTAAATCATAAAATCCTCGCAAATACTACACATTACCATTACTTAAATCAAATGCAGTACAAGCAGCTACCCAACCTAACCTACTCTGGAGGAGTGACACCAAACTTTGCAATCCTGGCAAGGAACACCTGGAACCACCTTTGCCTGTTGAAATGAAAAAATGTCAATAATTAATGCAATTTGCTATTAAATCTATATACGAGGGCAAGACAATTATATTATTAAAGGTCATAGCAAGAAATGGTATGTCCATAGGAAAATCCTCTTATAATTCTACATGGGTAAAAAAAATTATTTACTTATACTCTAATTTTATTTTTTGGCAGCCTTACTAAAAATGTTCTGTATCTATAATGTAACCTTGCCAGCTCGAGGACTTACCAGTTTATGATATACATAGTTAACCAGTCCACATTAAATCAGCAACAATATGCCACTACCAGCATTAATTGCTTCACATGTGATTCCACTTGAGTACAATCAATCGTGGTCCCAAAATCAATCAAGTATTTCTGAGAAATGTTTCTTGATTGTACACACTTCACTATATTAGAAATGTTTTGCCAAACTGGCCCACTGGGACCACTCCGACCCCAGACAACTTGCCCAAATACTCAAGTCACGTCAGGTAATACTAATGGAACCTGCAGTAAAATGAAAATGTTTTATGATATATTAATGGATATATTTTACAGACCACGAAATAAAACAGAATTTGATATCATCAATAATAATAATTATCATTACTATTATTATAATTATGCATACATTTATAAGGAGCATGACAAAAGGCCCACTGATTTAACAAACTTGCATGCGATGGAAATTGGAATACCTGTAGAAAAGCACACCAAAATGAGAGAGAGAGAGAGAGAGAGAGAGAGAGAGAGAGAGAGAGAGAGAGAGAGAGAGAGAGAGAGAGAGAGAGAGAGAGAGACTGATTATGTTTTTGTCGAAAAAAAAAAAAACTTAAAATGTTAATGCTGACATATTACACATTTCAATCTCCACAGAAATATATCAATTCCCGTTTTTATTCCTGGTACATTAAACTAATACTCGGGGAAAGAATAAGTATGGATTATAACTATAGTCATTTGTAATGCTTAACCCTTTCCTAAATTAACATTAACACATAAGCATACTCCCATTCAGAGATCAATTTAGCTCACGAACATAATGTTCTCAAATTTCTAGTGCCGACAAAGTAAAACATTAGCTTTTATTCAGGCACAATAATCTCAAACACCAATTCCATTAGTATCTAAGTAAACGCATTTCTCACACTTACCCTCTTGACTGATTGGAAAACTTTGCACCAACAAATGCACGACACGTGTCGATCTAAAACCTCTTTGGTTAATAAATTGATATGTCTGACATCAATGAAACTTGCCCTCTCTCGCTTTATACATGGGCCTAAAAGGCATACACATATACGATGTACACACACATAGACACAAACACGAACAAACACACACACACACACATATACACATACATTGTTTATGTGTATGCCTTGTAGGCCTATGTATACAGCGAGAGAGAGGGCGACTTCCATTGATGTCACACGTTTCAATTTATATACAGTATATGTATATATAATATACAGTATATATATGCATACATACATACATACATACATATATATATATATATATATATATATATATATATATATCTGTCCATCTTATACACAAAACAAACAAGTTATTGACAATCAGCAAAAAATACAACCCCAAAACCAGTTCATTCAAGACTTGAATGCACACACACACACATACATACATACATACATACACACAAACCTCATTACTCGAATGGCGTATTGCTCCTTCCCCTCTTAGCAAGCCCTTCCCCTTCTACTCCACTACCCCCACCCCTTCCTAACCCCAACCTTATGCTACTGAAGCATGAAAATTTGATCAAGAGAGCAATTGGCGAATGGAAACGTGTGACTCCCCACAAGCAGAGTGAGAGTACAAGGCCTGGCGGTTGGAAGCCGTTGTACTAGGCTAATACGCTTTTTGCGTTGTGAGTGCGGTACTCATTATTATTATTATTATTTATTATTATTATTATTATTATTATGGAGTTGTTTGAAGCACTACCGTTAATATTACTACGACTGCTACTAATGCTATTGTGAAAATACTAATAATTTCCTGTTATGTGAAAAAACACTGAATGTTGGAACTATAACAGTTTATTACTATTATTATTATTATTATTATTATTATTATTATTATTATTATTATTATTATTACAGAGATTTTAGTATTACCGTTAATAGTACTAAAAGTGCTACTAATTCTAATACAATAATGAGAACAGTGAAAATAAGTTATCATTATTACGGAATTTTAAGTATTACCGTTAATATCACTACGAATGCTACTAATGCTATTATTTCTACAGTAATAAGCATTGTGAAAATACCAATAATTTGACTATTGGAACATAACAATTCATTATTATTATTATTATTATTCCCAAGTAATAAACGAAGTGTATCTACAGATGCTCCCATGAAATTAACTGCTGGAAAACCTTTAAACAGAAAATAGGAAGCTATCAGTGATTTACCAAGTCATGTGCCACAGCGAGTGATATAAGATTAGACGTATCTCGTCTCTTTGTGATTCAATTTTGATTTTCAAAAGGGTTACTCTGGGGATTCATCATGAGTACCTACGCCACGTCATATAACAGGTCGATGGGGTGAGTAAAATTATCAATTTTGAATTACATCTT